>NW_024081310.1:974144-1078439 GCF_003009895.1 Hyaena hyaena | reverse complement strand
TCCAAAGTGAGGGCTTACTTCCGGCCAGAAAGGTCTCTTGTCCTGAGTTGTTGTTTGTTTGTTTGTTTGTTTGTTTTTAAGAATGAGATATAGGGACACCTGGGGGCTCAGTCAGTTAAGCATCTGACTTCAGCTCAGGTCATGATCTCACAGTTCGTGTGTTCGAGCCCCACATCTGGCTCTGTGCTGACAGCTCAGAGACTGGCGCCTGCTTCAGATTCTGTGTCTCCCTCTCTCCCTGCCCCTCCCCCACTCATGGGCGCATGCGCACGCGTGTTCTCTCGCTTGCTCTCTCTCAATAATAAATATTAGAAACTATTTTTTTAAAAAAGAATGAGATAGAAATAGAAATTGTAAAACTTCTGCTTACACACTAGTAGATAGTCTGGGGGCCTCTGGGGGGGGGCCCTCTGCATTTTGTAGACCACTTTCGGACATATCCAAAGGAGAGGGCTTACTTAGGATGTAGAAAGCTGGAGAGACCATCACTCCAAACCTACAATAAGAAAAATCTAGACAACTTGTCGTAGACTCTGTGTCTGGAGGTCTCTCTCGTCCCGCAAGAGAGTTGGACCCAGGACTAAACTGCGAGACCGGCTAATGGCCGGGAGGAGACAAGAACCCCGAAGAAGGGCCATTGCTCCATTTTTATTAGGATCAGAAAGTTTACAAGCATGATGGACGCGCATGATGAGACAAGGAAACCGGAAACTAACTCATGGGCTTGTGGGAAAAGGGGTTTTGAAGATACGCGGTATTACCGGTATTACGGGTTTGGGTCAGTACAAAAAATCCTGGCCCTGGGAGGAAGGTGGTTTACCACCGCAAGAGGCTCCACCTCTGTTTACCTGACCTGGCCTGGGGGACCAGGTGGACAGAACAGGCTGCCTCAGGGCCAACAAGGCACCTTTCTTTTGCTAATTAGCTCCACTTCCGGCAACTTTTCTCTCCGTGGTGTAAAGTCTTGTTTTCCTGTTTTTGTCCTTCCTGTGAAACCCCCTTTCACTTTTAGTACGAAGTGAGGGGGGGGGGCATTTCTGCGCTGAATACCTACTCTTGTTTACCCAAACTTGGGCGCGTTCATCCTGGGGCTTTCTTACTCTTTAGGCCTTGTGAACCCATCCGTGCAGGCTCAGGGAATTCCTAAGCTTATTCCCCACAACCTACAAAAAGTCATTTTATAAAATTAAGATAAACTATAAAATAAAAATAAATAACTTTTCTTGAAACCCTCAGAGCCAAAGTGGCAGGCCTGCTGCGTGCTTCTGAAGAGCCTAAGTAACGTCATTTTGAGATTCAGGCCTCCATTAAGAGCAACCTCGGGCTACATGTAGCCCCTCTTCCAGAAAAAGCCTCAGATTGTTCAAGGCTAAAGCTACCCTCGGACCGCTCTCAGGTCAGCTAAACATTTCTGTGGTCTGAGTCAAGGCTGGGAACTGCAGACAAATTAACCAATTACTCACCACTTGCCTAAACCCTACGTAGGCCCTTTGAGCTCACCTCATAATTAATCATTTTCAAAAGATACTCAAAGGTCATGATTGGGTCCCGGCCAAAGGTAACAGACACCTCACAGATACTGAATAGTCAAAACTATTACTTTGGATGCTGTACAATTGTAATTGAAGCTTATGTAATGATGTCATACCTACAACGTGTGCACTGTAACACCCGGTCCCTTACCCCATAAAAACCCTGCTCACTATTGTTCGCGGCTTCACCTTCTGCCACGACACCGTAGGTGGGTGAGGCCCCTGCTCGAGCTTGTAATAAAGACCCTTTTGTACTTGCATCGGTGTCGGCTCCTTGGTGGTCTCTGGGGACTCGCGAATTGGGCACAACACTTCCAAGAAAGACCGAGGACGGCAGAAACCCAGGGAAAACTTCCTTTGCTGAGAGGAGACTGGGGGACAGGGGAGCTACAGCCCCGCCTCCCTGCTCCCCTGGGAAATGAGAGCCTCGTGATGTTGGGGACAAGCAGTGAACCCTTAAGCTCCCAGAGCACAGGCGAAGATCACGGTAGATGGAGGGGGGAAAAAAACCCTCTACCCCTAAGATTGGGGTGCTAAACCTTCCTGGGCGCAGAGAGTACCCACCCACCACTGGGGGAGGGACAGAGCTACTGAGAAAACCCCATCCCCAGGCCTGGGCCCGCGGAGCCTGCCCACACCGGGGCTGGATGGGACCAAAGACTTCTGCTACTCCTGCCACCACACTGGCGAGTTACAAGCAACAGCCGTCTATGCTGTTGTGTGGAGCAAGGTGTATGGAAAGACCCTCTCTGAGAGGCACACCCCAAAAGGAAACCTAAAGCTGAGGATGGAGCCGATGCTGAGAAAAACCAGTTCCCAATGGACACACAAGTTGAAGCTAGTTTACTGACGCTGGTGGAGCATTGATGGTGACCACAGCAACACCTACACCCACCCCCAGCTCAACTGCTGGGAAGACCGAGCTCCTGGGTACAGACCTACAGGAAATGGCGAACTTGTTTTTTTGATATCAATACTCTTCACTTCCTTGTCTCCACTGAGCTCGCTCCCATACCCCTCCCCCCACCCCCAGCGCTCACCCTCTAGCACGTGGTGTCCCTACGGCCAGCACCCGTGACCCCCCTCCCAGCCCTCTACCACTGGCTGACAAGACAGGCTAGAAGAGTCGGGGTGTTGGTTTCCCCAGAAGAGACTTCAGCCAATGATGGGTTTTAGTTGGGGATGAATACCCCTCAGGTGGGACAAGTCAGGCCTCCCCCGGACTGCCTCCCAGGGATCTCCGGGGGATCGAATCTCAACTGCCCGCAGTGCAGACTCACTCATGAATGGACCCTTTCATGGCTGTGTGTCTTTCTCCGCCTCATCTTTCATTCCCTGGGGTCACCTCCCAAACAAACCACTGGCACTTGAGTTCTCATGTTCTCAGCCCAAGACAACTCCCCTTCCTCTCTTCAGGCCACTCAGGAGCCCCCAGGGCTGAAGTCAGAACGGCCACAGTGCTCCATTAGACAGTTCTTGAAACTTGGCTGTGTTCAGACCTTACTTATCTTGCTTCAGAATGAGGCTCACCCAAGAGCCACTAATGTCCATCTCACAGTGACCCCCTCCCCCTGGTCCAGACTGGAAGGCAACCAGGTCCAGATCTGTCAGCTCCCCAGCAGAGAACACAGCTCAGCTCTGAGGCTGCTTAAGGATCATAGAGTAAAGCACTCAAACAAGTGAATGGTCCCTAAGTCCTTACAATTGTCAGGAAAAAGCCTGGCATGATTTCAGTTTGAAAAAAATGTTCCTTCTCAGGGCACTTGGATGGCTCAGTCTGTTAAGCTGTCTGACTCCCGATTTCAGCTTGGGTTGTGATCTCACGGTTCCTAAGATTGAGCCCTGCATTGGGCTCTGTGCTGACAGTGCCTCTCTCTCTCTGACCCCCCCTGCTCACTTGTGCGCACAGGCACACACTCTATCTCTCAAAATAAATAAACATTTGTTAAAAAATTTTTTTTAAAAAAGATAAATGTTCCTTTGCAATTACCTTTTCCTCTAGAAAATCCCTGTTACCAAAGACACTCGCGAGAGTTTGGCTGGGACGGGCCCAAAGATGGCTAAAACTGCTGAAGTCTTCCACCTCCCCCACCCTACCCCAAACCTCTTTATCAATTTGAAATGGTTTATTTGGTTCATTAGGTAAATAATTTTATTTCCCCAAATACAAGCCCGTGGCTGGAGGAGGCAGCTGGGAGACAGCTGCTGGGCCAAGAGCCAGTTCGAGGCTCCCAGTCTGGAAATAACCCACAAAGCCAGCCATTCTCAGCTTGTAGAAAGATGCCCATCTCAACAGCAGCAGGAGTTAGGGACTTTGGATCATGTCTTCACAGGTTCTTTTAACAAGATCTTTTAACAGGATCTTTTAACAAGATCTATAAAAAAAGGGCAAGAACATTGCATCTCTTGAAATGGTGTGCAGATTTTATGTGATTAGTCATGGGCAAGGTCTTGACCATAGGAGATCTGGGTTTTTTTAAGTTTACTTATTTTGAGAAAGAGAGAGGGTAGGGAAAGAGGGGGAGAGAGAAAGGGGGAGAGAGAATCCCAAGCAGTAGATCTCCAACTCACAAACTGAGAGATCATAACCTGAGCCAAAAACCCAAAGTCAGACGCTTAACCGACTGAGCCACCCAGGCACGCTGTTGGGAGCCATTCTGAACTCACTAGTGAGAATACTCCTTGTGAGGTTAAGGCAAGCTTGCACGGTCTCTTGCCGTCAGATGATGACCGATATCCACCCCCCACTCAATTGTTTCTGCTTGAACACTGACCCTGACCCCACAGCACCTTATTGATTGGCATTCAGAGTGACCTATTCTGGCCTTGACATGCTGATTGCACCTTGTGAAGGAACTTATTATAGGAACTTCTTTTGTGATCATGGGAGCAAACATTACGGTTCCTGAAAATCCTGTTTTTCTTAATACTTCCCCTTAAGCAAACAGGCTATGGACCCCTGCTCACAAAGAACTAACTTTTGCCTTTGCTATGCTAAAGACAGTCTTGTTTGTATTTGAAGGCTAAAGATACCTTCCTTCCCCCATAAGATAAGCATCTAAATCACCTGCATCAATCACTATTGATAAAGGTATGCCTGAGTCTTCTACAAATCTATGTTCTTGGAAATTTTTACATATCAAAGAAATTTGTCATCAAAAATCATTGTCTAAGGCAAATGCCACTTCTGTGCTATTCCCCATACACTTAACCATAAATAAAGCTAAGTCTCAGTCAGTGTAGAGATGCCTGCCTGGTGACTAGAAAGAATCTTGGGTCTCTCTCTCTCTCTCGCCGACACCGTCCATCCTTCAGGGACCCCTGGAGTGGCTGGAGCGTGACTCTGACAGCACGCCATAGTAGATTTGGGGTTTTTAAATTTTTTTCCTAATGTTTATTTATTTTTGAGTGAGAATGAGAGAGTGGGAGAGAGAGGAAGCAGGGGAAGGGCAGAGAGAGAGGGAGCCACAGAATCCAAAGCTGGCTCCAGGCTCTGAGCTGTCGGCACAGAGCACGACGCGGGGCTCGAACTCACAGACAGGAAGATCATGACATGAGCTGAAAGATGGACAGTTAACTGACTGAGCCACCCAGGCGCCCCATAGTACATGTGTTTTTCATGTTATTTGTCTTGACCTTTCTGTTCCAGCACTTTTAAGTTGCCCTGGGAGTATCCAGGGCGCCTTACAGGTGTCTCAGAAGTCACTGTGGGGACTCAGGGAGATGGCACAGGGCTCCCCTTCTTCTCTCCCCCAGACTGGGTGCTAATGGGAGTCATAGCACTTCCATCCGCATCCCTCCTGGGCCGACTGCAATCCCCCCTCGCCTCAGGATCCCTCTCTGTAGCCACCGCTTTCCACACTCTCAGACCAGCCACTGTGGTCCCCCGTGATCCCTCTCCTCTCAGGTGGGAAAGCCAGTGATGAAACTGCATTTCGGGCAGAAGGTGAGTATCTCAGGGCTGGGGGCGAAAGGATAGAGAGGGCCAGAAACACTGCTTCTTTTTCGTGTCTGAGCCTTCATAGATGTCTGACGTCAGGCTCTGCCTCAGGGGTGACTCTTGCCCACTCGGGGACCATACTGTGATCTGGCAGAGCCTTTCGATGACCACACACCCCCCCCTCCCCCGTGCCAGAATGAGAGCATTTCTTTTCTTGGGCTGGTAAGATTCCCGAGAAGAAGCTTCCTCCCTTTATTCTGGGCCACAGCATTCTGGGTACCTAGCAATGAAGGTCGAGGGTCTCAACGCTTGTATGAGAACCCAGTTCTAGCACGAAGGGCCTGCTCTCAGCGGTACCTGGTGCCCCTCATCCCAGAGACCCAGCCTTGCCCCAAATCAAGCGCCAGTCGACCGCTGGACGGGGTCTCTGGCGATCTGCCTCATTCCTGAACAGACATCCCACAGATTTGTGCTGCTCTACGTAGAGCCAATGCCACCTTCCAGAAGCTGAGCCCTTGGGGGTCGTCCAGGGCAGAGCTGCCTCCTTCTCGCCTCCTCCACTGACAACTTAAGATTCTGCCTTTTTGGGACGGCTAAGTGGCGAACCACATGTCCGTGTGATTTCTGGCTCCTAATAGCGTGTTACTGTCCCCTTCCCTCTCCTCTCTGCTCTTGCGGTTCTAAGCTTCTTTGGTCTGTTACTGTTATTTTAGTGGTGTATGGAGATGGAACAGGAAAATGCAACCCTCTGTTGGATGGACTGATTCCACTGTGGTCATCAAACCACCCTACTGGGTTCATGAGAATAAATGTCTGCTTGGGGTAAAAGAGACCCTCTTGACTCGAACAAGAGAAGTGTCTTTGTTAGTCAGGAGTCTCAGCTGGGGTGTGGGGGAGGGGGTGGCTCTGCTCCTGGCGGGGGGGGGGGGGGGGGGGGGGGGGGCGGCTCCTACAGTCTTGTTCTGCCTTTCTTAAGGTGCTGCTCTCATCCGCTGGTTCAAGTTGGCCTCTCCGCTGCCCGCAGCAGAAGTCACGGGAAAGGGACCAGGGCCAGAGGCGCGTCCACCGACTCCCCTTGAACTGCGCATGCCCAGAGCATTGCATACTTCGTTCTACTCCTCTTTCACCGGCCGGAAGAACCCAGTCGAGTGAGCACACCCCGCAGCAAGAGGGATCGGAAATGCAGTGCTCCCTGGGGATCTCGCACCTAGCCGGAAGTCAGGCCCAGAAAGCACGTGAAGCCAAAGGAAGCAGTAGACATAAAGCAACTCCCAGCCGCCTCTACCGTGTTGATGACGACGTGCATCTAGACAGGACGCCGTCCTAGACCCCCACAGTGAGACTGTGCCCCCTTACCCTCCTACCTGCAGCTCGCTGGCCTCTGTGTGCCCGAACGTGTGCCGAAACGTGGTTAGCAGTGGAGGGGCCTGGCTTTCCCTGAGGGCGGGGGCTCCTGCGGGCAGACGGGGGCCCCTGGAATCCCGCAGAGGCAGGGCCCAGGGTTGGGCACCAAGTGAAGCCAGGGATTTCAGGAGTCGTGGGGCTGCAGGTGTGTGTTCATTGAGCTCCCTGGGGAACACCCCTCGGCCTGGTTAAGGGAGAAGCAGTAGCAGGACCTCAACTGCTTTTTTTTTTTTTTTAATGTTTTTTTATATATTTCTGAGAGAGACAGCGTGAGCAAGGGAGGGTCAGAGAGAGAGGGAGACACAGAATCTGAAGCAGGCTCCAGGCTCTGAGCTGGCTGTCAGCACACAGCCGGAAAGGGCTCGAAACCACGAACCACGAGATTATGACCTGAGCTGAAGTCGGTCGCTTAACTGACTGAGCCACCCAGGCGTCTCCCCTCTACCGCTTTTCTAACCCTGCTTCACAAAAGACCACAAAGTCAGCCCTTAAAATAACACCCAGTTCTTATGTTTTAGCGCAGGTTAGAAGTCCAGGCAGGCTTGACTGAGTTCTGTGCTTAGGGTTTTGCAAAAGCAAAATCAAGTGTTCAGCCAGACTAGGCTTTCATTTGGACCCCGTGGTAGGAATCTTCAAACCCCCTTCCCACTTCCAACCTCTGATTCCTCCTCTGGGAAGAGCAGAGAACATTCTCTGCTTTTTAAAGGGCTCATGTGACAGAGGGCACCTGGGTGGCTCAGTTGGTTGGGCGTCGAACTTCGGCTCAGGTCATAACCTCGAGGTTCATGAGTTCAAGCCGGTATAGGGCTGTATCATATAATGTATCATAAACAGCCATTATCAAAAGACATTAACCCTTGTCTTCCCCTTATTTTTTTTCCCCTTGCCCCTGAGGATAGTCACGTAGCCCTCAGTGCAGGCCCAGAAGGTAATCTCTGGGTTAAGATAGAAGGGGTGAATTTAAATTCATGTATAACAATATAACTTAACATGTTATAGGGGTGGTATCTTATCATGTTCACATGACCCACCACACCCTAGAGGCGGGAGGAGTATAAAAGGGTGAGGGTCAGGGAGCCTGGGTGGCTTAGTCAGTTAAGCATCTGACTTCAGCTCAGGTCAAGATCTCACGGGTTCAAGCCCCGCATCAGGCTCTGTGCTGACAGCTCAGAGCTGGAGCTTGCTTTGAGTTGTGTGTCTCCCTATCTCTCTGCCCCTCCCCAACTCACGCTCTGTCTCTCTGTCTCTGTCTCTCTGTCTCTCTCTCAATCTCAAAAATAAATAAACATGAAAAAATTTTTTAAAAGAAGGGTGAGGATCACTGGGCACCATGCTTAGAAATCAACTTTCTACAGAGGCGAAACCTGAGGGCCGGAGGTGGGGGATCTGGGGTGGCCTTTCCTAGCGGTGTGCTGGGCTTCGGCAGGGAGGGAGGCCATCCTGTCCATCCTCCCAGATCCAGGGCAGACGCACCCATGTGCCCTTGTGGAGACAACCTTCCAGAGAAAGCAGAGGCAATTACCTTCAGCACCAAGAAAGCCCTTTGGAAGTTCTAACGAAGGCCTTGAAATTGGAGGCATTACTTCAGGAATGTGTACATTTTGTTGGGGGGGAGTGTTGGGGTGGAGAGGGTTCACAGCCTTTATCAGCCTCTCCAAGGCATCAAAGAAAGAGGAGAAAGAAAAGGAATCAAGTATTGAATGAATACCCTAAGGGGTGGATCCCCTCCAGCTAGGTAGCAATGCTGCTTCAGGGACCCAACCAGCCACCACCTGGGGACAGGGATGAGTGGTCTAACCCTTTTAGATGTCCGTAACACTACACTCACAAGTTTGGTTCTGCCTGGGAACCGAGACTTCCCAGCGCTCCTGGGATGGAGCGCACATGGTTGTAGGTCTACAACTGGGCCAGTGTCACATTGAAAATCTGGTCTCCCCACAACCTTCAGGGTGGAACCCAAACTTCTCTTCCCCAGTCTGCCTGCTGTGGTCTGAACCCAACGTTCAGGTTACAGTCCTAATCCCCAGGGTGATGTAGGAGGGAGACCCTTGGGAGGTGCCTAAGGCATGAGGGTAGAGCCCTCATGGGTGGGGTTAGTGCCCTTATGAAAGAGGTCAGCGAGAGCTCTTGCCCTTCCATCAGGTGCGGACGCAGCCAAAAGGCGGCCATCTTGCCAGCAACTTCTCAGCAGCAACCTGGATCTGCCAGTGCCTTGAACTCGGACTTCCCAGCCTCCAGAACCTTGAGAAACAAATTTCTGTTGTTTATAACTCACGCCATTTGTGGAAAGGAGGACCGAATCGACACTGGGGCAAATTTTCTGATAACCTGCGTTAGAACGCGTCCTAGTGAAGAGAAATTTCTACGGGACCTTGTTCTGGGAAGAGGACAGTTAAGGATCAGGGGCCTGAAGCAGAGAGGTCAGAGCCTCTGGCAAACTAGATTTCCCTGCTAGGTGTTAAGGAGAATAGGCAAGGGCCAGGCGGTGGACTTTGACTTTGGGATGGAGCGGTGCCTGGTGAGCCTGTGTTTTCTGAGCCAGGTCACTTGGGAAAGCCGTTGGTCACGCAGCAGGGGCGGAGGGGGCGAGTGTGCAGATGAAGCTTTAAGGTAGTGACTCCGAAGAGGATACCCTGCCCTCTCCCTATTCCCGACTCTGCCCAGGAGCTGAGCCAAACGCTCCCCCTGGCTGGGACCTTTGGCGTCATTTAGATCAATTCCCCCATGCAAAGAGGGACAAACAAGCACCTTAGAGGAGGTGGCCTGCCCAGCGTCAAACGCAGAGTCACACACTGGGCAGGCACAGCCTCCTGTCTGCACATTTGGGCCCATTCCCTCTGACTGCCCGCCTACACCGGGATGCTGTATGAGCACAAGTCTGGCAAAGAGGCGTGATCCTGACCCCCTGACTTCGAGCAAGAGGCATGGGATCCAGGAGGAGATGCAAGGACTAGTTTTTATTCTTTGTTTTCCTCTGGGGGGTGGGGGGCAGCGTTTGAGGCACGTTGTCATCCAAGGACCCGGTCCTCCCCGCATCATGCTGGCGGGCGGGGCCCTATCGGGGGCTCTTCTCTGCAGGGAGAGGCGGGAAAGCACTACAGGCTGACCATGCTGGTCGCAAGGGCAGACCCGGCAGAGCCCAGGATGATTTTGGATGACAGCGAGAGTCCAGCCGCTCCTGGGGGAAAAGCAGAGGGTGAGGAGAGCGGGAAGGACAGACCTGGGCAGTTCTGTAGGATAAAACCGTGGGGTCGAAGACTCCAGAGCTCCTCAGGAAGGTCTGAGGCCCAGAGACCCCTCCCAGCACCCTCCTGTTTCCCAAAGCCCCCAGGATCTCCGCTTTAGGAGGGCAGCTGCGAGCAGCCCAGTGGCACGCGCTCCCGTGGAGAAACCCAGAATAGGGAGCCATCCCCCTCCAGGGAAGAAGGGTGAGCCCAGGTAGGCGGAGATCCCCAAGTAAGCCAGCAAACCCACTCTGGGTAGGCAGCCTGACTACCCAGGTCATGGCTCCTACCCCGCCCCCCCCATACCTCCCTGGTAGAAACCCAGACAGAGCATGGAGGGTGACACGAAGGAACAGAGGCTGAGGATCAGTGGGGCTAAGATCTGCGCTGGGTCCTGAGTCTCTTGTCCTCACCCTCCTTAGCAAGCCCCACAGCTGGGGACACTTACCCACGGACTGAAGCGTAGCCACCAGGCTGCCCGCAGCGACTCCGCCCCCGTTGGCAATGGCGGCGGCGGACATCATCTTGGCCCCTAGGGATGAGGCGGTGATGCCCGCCCCGGTGAAGCCCATGGCTCCCAGCACCACGGGCACGGCCCCCACGGCCACGACTGCGGGGAAGAGGAGATGCGTTGAGAGAAGGGCTCAGGGGAAGGGACCCTCATACGCACTCAGTCAGGCTTAGGGGTCTTCAGGGGGTCTGGAAAAAAGAGGTGAACTCTGAGCTCAGGAGAGACTATGGGCATGGCCAGCAGTCATGGGTCAGGAGGAGCACAGCTGGGGGAGGGTGGGGAAGGGGCGGAAGGGCTTGTGGGGTCACTAGGAACCGGGCTGTGGGTCCCGTGGGCTCTGATCTGCAGCAGGACCTTCCTTGGGAAAGTCACTTGTCCTCTGGGCCTCGGATTCTGCCTTTGTGAGATGCCGGAAGGAAGGAGTGGTGTGCAAGCTTCCTATCTTTGAAGAGGAAATCTTTATTTCCAGTAAATCTTATTCAGAGGATTAGGGTAAGTAAGGAGCATGTTCCAAGCTCTGCTTCCATCCCAACTCTGGGGGTCCAGGGCATCGCCACAGAGCAATCAAAAGCCCCCAAACCCAGGGTCCCCAAGTCCATGACTTCTCTTCAGTGCACCTGCTGCATTCAAACTCTGCACATCTCATCCTAGGCAGCTCTCACAATAACCCTGAATGGACAATATTGGCCGATTTTTCACAAGAGGAAAGGGGAGCCCAGAGGAGCTCAAAGACTCGCCCAAGGTCACACAGCGAATGCCCTGCAAAGAGGCCATTGGGCCCCTGCTGGGACTGCGTCCCTGTGGAGTTCCCACAAGACTCTTCATTTCCTGTTTCCAGTTCCTTGCTTCCTGCCCATCTCCACCAATCCACTTCCTCTTCCACCATCTACGTGAGGCCGAGGCAAACCTGGGCCTGGATGAGGATAGTTGCTCCCCATGTCCTTGGGGTGGGGGGTGGATAAGGACTTGAAACTCTTCCCTGCAGACACTCACCTCCTCCTGTCACAGCCACAGCAACCTTGGCTAGAAACCAAAAGAACATGTTGTGAGTGGATCCACACTGGCCTCCCCTTCACTCCCTGAGCCTACAGCCCACCTATGGGAAGGTCGCTGCCATGTTTGGGAGACGGGAGGAAATGACTGCACCCAACCCCCTCCCTGCTTCACTTGGACAAGCGGGAATTCTTGGGGAGGTGGCCCCCACAGCCCTGAACTTGGTGAGGATTGCTGGGGAATCCGATTCCAGAGGCAAATGACTTGTCCCGGAGGGAATTGCATGCCTTGACCTCAAGTTATCTGGAGACAGGCTTCGAAGTCCTCGTTTCAGAAAACCCAATTATCACATACGGTTTTTGCTGTGTGTGTGTGTGTGTGTGTGTGTGTGTGTGTGTGTCTGTGTGTTTTAATCTGCCTGTGGATTGGTTGGTTGGCTGTTTGTGGGGTGATCAGACCCTTTTCTTTCTCTCTGCCTTGTAAGTCTGGTTCGTTTCAAACAAAACCAAACAAAAGCCTACAGATGTGGAAACCCAGGCATGCTATGGCCACGCCCCTTAACAGTGACTGAGGAATACTTGAGGCCCTGGTGGTTGTCAGGAAACTGAGCAAAACCCTGGGTGACCAGAGGGGCCACCTGGGGTGGGGTATGGAGTCAGTGACTCAAGAATCAAAAGCCCGGTTAGAGGGGCGCCTAAGAAGCTCAGGGAGTTAAGCGTCTAACTCTTGATTTTGGCTCAGGTAATGATCTCACGTTTTTATGAGTTCAAACCCCTCATCGGGCTCTGGGCTGACCATGTGGAACCTGCTTGGGATTCTCCTTCCCCCTCTGCCCTTCCTCACTGCTTGTGTGCTCTCTCTGTCTCTCTCAAAATAAATAAACTTAAAAAACTATTTTAAATAATTAAAAATATTTTTTTACATTTATTTACTTCTGAGAGACAGAGCACAAGTTGGGTACGGCCAGAGAGAGGGAGAGACAGAATCTGAAGCAGGCTCTAGGCTCCAAGCCATCAGCATAGAGCCTGACACAGGGCTCGAACTCACAAACTGTGAGATCATGACCTGAACCGAAGTCAGTCGTTTAACTGACTGAGCCACTCAGGCGCCCCTAAATTTTTTTTTAAAAAGCCCAGTTAGAAGGTATTTGCTATTTGACTGTATTGTTTGTCAGGACAGGTGACGCCGAGCTGGCCGGGAGCTTGGGCTCCCTGGGCTCCTACGTACACAGAAGGCCCATAGGAAATGGGTCCTGTGTGTTTGGTTAGCCCACTACTGGGCGCCCCGACTTGTCATCCCTGGGGAGGGTGGCCCCTTCCTTCCAGAGCCCGACCCACCCTATGCCTCCTCCCCAGACCAGATCTGAGTTTTGATTCTACCTCCTGTCCCAGGCTTGGGAGTGACCCCACCTCCCTGTCCAGGGCTCTTGGCCAACATTCGTCATTTGTACAAGAGGGACGGGGTTATCTTCCTCTGCGATTGTTATGACAATTAAACCAATTATAAATGTTAAGCGTTAAGCATGGAGAGTAGGAAGGCACAGCATCTGCTAAAATCTAGCTGTTATTATT
This sequence comes from Hyaena hyaena, assembly GCF_003009895.1. Taxonomy (NCBI): domain Eukaryota; kingdom Metazoa; phylum Chordata; class Mammalia; order Carnivora; family Hyaenidae; genus Hyaena; species Hyaena hyaena. The sequence goes on along the minus strand of NW_024081310.1, from coordinate 1,065,264 downwards.
TCATGGACTGCTTATCTTGAGCTCGGGAGTCTTTATATTTCTGGCAAACAGGGAGGGCTGCTGGCTATGGCCCAGGTCCTGTTCCTTGTCATGTTTCCATGCAGTGAGTGGGGGCCCCAAAAGGAGGGTTTGCTCCCCAGGTCCAGTTACCTCCGAGTGGGGAAATAATCATGGCCGAAGCTGGGGATCCCACCAGGGAGGGGCCACTCAGTGTCCCCAGCAGGGATCCCAGGGAAGCTGTGGCCTGGCTCAGGGCAGCGGTGGTGGACGACAAGGTGAGTCCTGAGGAAGAACAGAGGGTGAATGCACAGGGTCAGAGGTCAGAGGTCGGCAGTGGTCAGAGACCCGGTCCTCCCCATTCCATCCTATGCTGCTGGTTGTGCTGGGGAAGGTGGGAGCACCCAGCGCCCACCCCAGGAGAGGGAAAGGTAGGCAACAGTGCGGCTGAGGATGCACACAGGAGCACTTTGCAAGAAGTGGAAGCAAGTATTAGATACTCACCTGCTGACACTGACAGTTTCAAACACATGGTTCTCAGTGCAGAAAAGACAATAGAGTGAGGTCAGCAATGCACTACTCTGTATACAAATTAAACTTGCCGACAAAAAGCCAACACCCATTTGCAAAAATATATACAGTATGACAAACAGATACACACTGGGCATGTTAGAAAGGTTGACTTTGAGGGAGGGAGTTATTGGCAGGGGAGGGGGTTAAAAAGAAAACCATAGACCCAGAATGGCATCGCTTAGATTAAAGCCCCAAGTGTGAGCCAAGACCTAATACCTAACCTGACTGGAGTTTCGATCCCCCAGGAATATAACCCTGAGCTGGTCAACATGGGGATTTCATGGAGAGCACTAGGAAATTTACTGATGGGTCCCTTCCACTCCCCTTAGGAGGGCTACCCTGCCTAAAGCAATGGATTCTCTGCTAATAATGTTTTTTCTGCTCTCTCTCTGCCTTTAAGAACTTTTAATTTTCTATAGACTTGCTAATTGGGATGTTGCCAAATTCATGAACTGACTCGTAATAAAGCCAATCAGATATTTAAAATGTACTTGTTTGGCGGTGCCTAGGTGGCCCGGTGGTTAAGCAGTTAAATGTTGGACTCTTAGTTTCAGCTCAGGTCATGATCTCAGGAGTTTGTGAGATCGAGTCCCCCATTGGGATCTGTGCTGACAGCACGAAGCCTGCTTGGGATTCTTTCTCTCTCTACCCACCGCCCCCCCCCCCCACACGTATGTTGGCTCTTTTGCGTGTGTGCAAAGTAAATAAGTAAACTTTTAACAATTCTATTAAAATGTACTCAGTTCAATTTTTGTTATATAACAGAGGCTAAAGGGAAAATAAATAGCAAGAATAAATAGCTAAGACTGGAGAGAGAGCTCACTCAAACTAATGAAGTAAACGAACCCAAACTGAAGAATTTTGTTAAAATCAATCCTCTGGCTCTGAGCCCCCACAGGGAGGTGTTAAACTGTTATGAAAGGCTGATTGGACACATAGGTCAAAACCTAAAGGAGGTAAAGCCAGAGATGGACTTGGTCCCTCCCTGCCTATCTCCTTGCTCACCACCAGCTTCTTCCAGAACACTCACCTGTGGACGGAAGTCCAGCGAGGGTACTGCCGCATGCCGCCAAGGTGGCCTTGGCCAGGCTCACCGCCATCATCTTGGATGCCATCATCTTAGAAGCCAGGGAAGAGGCTAAGCTGGCTATTTGGACGACTTCCATGGCACAGAGAGTGACAAGCACCCACCAGATTCAAATCTGCTGAGAGGGTTGGTAAACCACAAAATTCAACCCAAGTACATTTGAAGATCTAACTGTTTATTAAGCAAACCTATCCGCCTGAAGGGACTTCAATTACCTCTATTTTGACCTCAGCTTTTCCTTTCTCATTAGTTAGGTTCCTCTTTACAGCTTATCTTTCTTTGTTTTTAACTTTTTTTTAATGTTTATTTTTGAGAGAGGGAGACAGAGCGTGAGCAGGAGAGAGGCAGAGAGAGAGAGAGAGAGAGAGAGACAGAATCTGAAGCAGCTCCAGGCTCCAAGCTGTCAGCACAGAGACTGACAAGGGGCTGGAACCCACGAACCATGAGATCATGACTTGAGCTGAAGTTGGACACTTAATGGATGGAGCCACCCAGGCGCCCCGACAGCTTAGCTTTCACTTTCACCTCGGGCAGGAGGCTGTGGGCCAAGCATCCTGCTGTGAGAACCGGAAACAATCCCTTCCAGCAGGAGAGACCCCAGGACTGACCCCAAGACAGTGAAGACCTGACCTTTACTGCCCATCCGCAGTCCTCACACAGACTTTGTCCCACATTTTCCATTTCTAAACCTTGAAGTATTTTGGCACTTTGGAGACGGCCTTTGGGACAGAGGTTCACTGTCTTCCTGCTGGTGGTGGCCTCATTGAAATAAATCCCTTTCTTGTTTCTCCACTGCTAGTCTCTCTGCCTTTGAATTTTGTCAGTGGCAAGTGGCCAAGCAGGTCTGTTTGAACCCCTCCCCCAAGCCAGGTGCTCTTGAACCCCTGCTCCCTGGCTGCCAGGGCAACAGCCCATCTAGCAAGTGGAGAGGTGCTCTGAGAAACTGCACAAAAATGGAGGCTTTCCTGCAAGGAGAGTGAGGCAAGACGTCGTCACTAGCAAAAGAAAAGAAAGGATTCTTTCAGGCCAGGACCCTTTCACTTTCTTTTCAGGGTGAAAAGAACCTTTTCAGGGTGAAGGGAACATCAGGGTACCACGCAGATGTTCTCACTAGGGCTGATCAGGAAGGACAGAGGGACTTTTAAAAGGTCACATTCCTGGGAGAGGTTGAAATTGTAATTAAGTCTTGGTATGCTGTTGTTGGTTTTTAACAGGGTGTCGTTGGATGGGGGAGGGGAACCCCAGAACTAGAGGTATGCCTGTAGCCTTGAAAATTCAAGGGGTTCAAGCGGTCCTCAGGGGCTGTTCTGAGCTTCTAAGGGCAGTGATAAGGGAGCATAAGGCAAGCTAACACCCCGCGAACTGCCCCCAGGTGGGCTCTGTGTGATATTCCCCAGGCACTCCCAGCTGCCCAAGAACAAAGGAAAGGACAGAAAACAAATGGTTAAACTAATTGAGTCTCCATCAGTTTACAAATATCTTAGTAATATTATGAGAAAAGGGCAAGTTTATTAATAGCCTAATCTCCAGGAACTCCTTACTGTCTTAATGCTAATGCTTTGCTAGAGAGAAAAACAACCTTAGCTTGACAACAGCTAGGCCTCCCCCCCCCCCCGCCCCCACTTCCTCCCAGTAATCTGTGAGTCTTCTTCCGCATATGGAAATCCTTTTAAGAAACTCCCCTGTGGGGCACCTGGGTGGCTCAGTTGGTTAAGCTTCAGACTTCAGCTCATCTCATGATCTTACCTTGACTTTGAGGCCTGGTTGGGCTCTATGCTGACAGCTCAGAGCCTGGAGCCTCCTTCGGATTCTATGGCTCCCTCTCTCTCTCTGCCCCTCCCTGCCTCTCTCTCTTTCTCAAAAATAAATAAACAGTAAAAAGTTTTTTTAAAAGAAACTGTCTCTTGACTTTATCTGCCCCAACTCTGTAGTATATAACCAGTCACTCCTCACAAGCCCAGCCTAGCGCAGCTCTTTCTGCTCACGGGTCCTGTCCCTGTGCTTTAATAAAATCGTCTTTTTGCACCAAAGATGTCTTCAAGAATTCTTTCTTGGCCATCAGTTCTGGGCCACTATCACTTACAAACTCCACCAGGCAGCAGCCTGGAAAGGGTTAAGGGAGGCTGGGGAGTGGACTTTATTTCTCCAAGCAGGCTGCCTCCTTCCTCCCCAAAACCCCAGCACCAATGTCTCAGCTACTCCTGAGACTTTCCTAAATCTGCGCAGAGCAGTTTAAAAGATACCGGAATTAGGAAATAAGAACCCATTATGCCTTAAGGCATATACTGTAGTCAGGTTGCTCTGGGTTTCTGTTCTCACGTCATATCCTCACTTAAGATGATGAGAAAAAAGATATTATGATCCCCCTTTTATAGATGATGACACACCTCTGCCACAGAGCTGACAAGTGATTTGCCCCAAGTCCAGCTGGGCTTGGAACGGCTCCAATTCGGTTCCTCCTGATGCTTGTCTTTTTCCCCTGCTCAGCTGATTTCTACCCAGGCTCGAACAAGGCTCATTGTCCCAGAGCCCCAGAGCCCAGGGGCCCTGTGTGCTGGAGTCCCTTCACCCCCCCCCCCCACCACAGCTGCCATAATGATAAGCAAAAGAACATTCTGCAAATGCATCCAGGAGAGCTTCCTTCGCACTCACAGAGGCCCCCTGCCCACCTGAGGTTGGAGACTGTGGGAAAGAGCAACCCCCGCCCTCCTCCCTCCCCGTCTTACCCAGAAGCAAATTTTCTCAAAATGTGTCTTGAATTCAGAAGTCTGAGCTCGGAATCTTGGATGTGTTTCCAGAAGCTCTGACTCTGGATATTTACAACACACTCCCTTATGACTGAGTCACAGCCAATGAGATAGGTTTCATTTTTGCTGGAAAATGAAACTAGAACTGTTAGGCTTTGGGGCTTGCCAAGCAATAGACGTTGTGTGTCTGCAGGAAGGGAGCGCCAAACCGGAGGTAGAGAGCAAGATGCAGTGGTCATTCGTGTAAAGCAGTGATGTGTGAACAGCCAAGTGTGCTGCAGCTCCGACCAGGTGTCAGAGCTGGAAGGTCGGCCAGTGGTACAGGACCGGGAGGGGGCGGGGGAGGAGGGGGGGGGGGGGGGGGGGGGGGGCCGGGGCCGCGGGGGGCGGGGATGGGCGGGAGGGGGGGGGGGAAAAGCAATGGGATTTACTGAGAGAAAGGCTGCTAAGTCTAGAGCAGAAACTTAATCCCGTTCCACTCCCAGGTCCCACTCAGCAAGTCAGACAGCAGCCAAGCCCGTGTTCAGCTGTGGCCTTNTGGGAGACGCTGGTCCCTGTCCCACGGAGTCCAGGGATGCTCACAACAGAGAGTGAGCAAAGCAATGGGATTTACTGAGAGAAAGGCCAAACTCTCAAGTGTGAGGGGGCTCCTGGCTAAGGGGTAACCACTGAAGATTTTTGTCCCTGACTTTTTATCGGGACCTTACCAGAAAGTGCGTGAGACCCCATTTGTGGCACCTAGCCCAGGCAGGTCTGGAATACGTTCATCCATTTTATTTTTTCCAAACCCCACTGCTTCTTCAGCCTCCCACTGGCAGCCACAGCCTGCCTCCGCTAGGGTCTCTTATCCATCCCTGCCTGATGTTAACCTTTTCCCTACTCACCAAAGTCCAAGACTGATCAAATCCCTTTAATAAAGAGAGACTTTTTTTTTTATCTCTCTGTCTTTCAAAAATAAATAATGTTTAAAAAAATTTTTTTTGAGGGGCGCCTGGGTGGCTTAGTCGGTTAAGCATCCGACTTTCGCTTAGGTCATGATCTCGTGGTTCATGGGTTCGGGCCCCACGTTGGGCTCTGTGCTGACTGCCAGCTCATGTGGTAGGAACCCCTCCCTAAGGAGAAAGAAAAAAAATGAAGAAGAGAGGAGAGAAGACTTCAAGGTCACCTAGATATGAGTCCAGCTGCCTACATCCCCCATGTTCTTGTAAACTGAAACAACTTAATCAGACTACATGTTTATGTGTATTACCATATACAGGAGACAAAGAAATAGAAAATGCATAAAAAACCCCTATGCCATATGATGTGGCCGCTCAGTTCTTTTGGGTACGAACCCAACTGAGCGGTGCCGGCAAAATAAAGTTGCTTCCTGGAAAGAAAAGTCTCGGTGTCATGACTCTCTGAGCGAGAATCCTGCAACACTCAGAGCCTGGAGCCTGTTTCAGTCTGTGACTCCCTCTCTCTCTGACCCTCCCCTGCTCACGCTGTCTCTCTCTCTCCTAGAAATAAATAAAAAATATTAAAAAAAAAATTTTTTTTTTGAGTCCCGTGTCAGGCTTTGTGCTGACATCCCCAAGCCTGGAGCCTGCTTCAGATTCTGTCTTCCTCTCTCTACCCTTCCCCAACTTGTGTTCTGTATCTCTCAAAAATAAATAAACATTTAAAAAATTAAAAAAAAATTTTTTAAAAAGGAGCGCTTGGGTGGCTCAGTCGGTTAAGCATCCGACTCTTAGTTTCAGCTCAGGTCACGATCTCACGTTTTTGCCATTTCGAGCCCCGCATTGGACTCTGCACTGACAGCAGAGAGCCTGCTTGGGATTCTCTCCCCCTCCCTCCCTCCCCCACCCTTCCCACTCGAATTGTCTTTTTCTCAAAATAAATAAGCCTTAAAAAAAGGCAACTGTAGCCAAAAGCTTTACATGATTGATCTCTAAATGTAACAGAGATTCTTGTGGGGAATAAGCTTAGGAATTCCCTGGCCTTGCACCAGTGAGTTAACAAGGCATAAAGAATTATAAAACCGTAGGATGCTCACACCCAAGCTTGGGTAAACGAATTAGGCCACCAAGATAGAGCTTTGCCCCCAGAATAGGGTAGGGGAAGGGACAAGGGCCCCCAGAGTAGAGGGGGGAACAAAGACCCCCAATACAAAGGTATATGAGGTAAGCAAGATTAGGCATTCAGAGCGAAAGCACCCCCCAATTTAGTACTATAACAGAAAGCTCCTTTCACAGGAAGGAAGGACCAAATTAGGCAAACAGGTAAATAGAGCTATAGATCCCGGTGCTGAGGGCAAAGCTGCCCAGAGAGGAGCTGACTAGCAACAGGAAGGTGCCTTGTTAACTCTGAGGTTACATGCTCTACCTGTCTTCTCCCCTAGACTAGCTAAGATAAACAGACACGGCACCTCCTGTCTGCCATTAACAACCATCTGTCCATCTGCCCAGTGCCAGGATTTTGTTTTGTATTGACCCAAACCCCAAACACCACATATCTTCAAAACCCCCTTTCCCTCATGCCCATGAGTTAATGTTCACAGATTCAATGTCTCTTTGTGCATGCCCATCATGTTTGTAAGCCTTCTGATCTTAATAAATACGGGGGAAAGGCCCTTATTCGGGGTTCTTGTCTTTTCCTGGACATTAGCCATCTCTCTTATTTTAACCCTGCATCAGCTCTCTTGCTGGACAAGAGAGAACTTCAGACTTAGAGACTACGACAGATTCTAGTCACTGCTTGGACGTTCTAAGCAGCAAGGACCTGACAGAGGCATCATCCCAACTGCACGCCCACGGACGACTTCACGTTTGGTTCATTCACTTCCCACCCCTTGTTGTATCTTGTTTATTGTGTAACTTGTCCTGTGCTTTGTTTTGTGAGATGCATAAGAAGCCAAGTTAAGCATGTAGTGAAACGTCATCGAGTTGGGAATCCTGAGGCTGGTTTAGAATTGTGTTAACCTTGCATTATGACGGAATGAAGTTGTCACTGTGGAAAGACACACTTGCTTGTGTGCTTTCATAGCGTGCTTGTGACAGGGGAGTCTCAGGCAAGGCTTTTCTTGGGGCTTATGCTCCAGCGTCAAGAAGATGGCACAAAAGAAAAGGTCCTTCAGGCCCTGCAGGGGAGGTGCGGTGGTCAGAACATGCTTCGTCAGGCACTGCATGTCTCGTTAGCACGTTAAATCTTCACCCTTGGGTGTGATTCTCAGTATTATAATGATGGGGAGTGTTGGTGAAAAGTCAATCTTGGGGACTACCCTGGCACAGATTGGTTTGGTTGGGTCTTCACCACCTTCCTAGCCAACTCCCCTCTTTGATAAGCATCCTGCTTGCACGTTCTTGAAAGATATGCTATTCAAGGGGCATAGAGTTTCTGCAATCAAGGAATGCTGGGTGTCAGGATTGAGGGGACCCACGTCCTGTCCCTGTTCTGTCTCAGGACTATTGCCTCTTTGAAGCTCTCCCCCACTCCTCTTCTGCCTTGATTTGTTTGAAAGTAAAGGTAATCTATATAAGAGAAACCCCAACCCACAACACGGAGCAAAGTATGTTCATATGTAACTCTCATGCACAGTCTAAAGCTTAAACAGTAACCAAGGTAATAATCAATATTGTTTAAAGCTCTATAAGGACCTTAAAGAATATAACTGACACCACCCCAAAGCAGGTGACAACCAAGTGGTTCAAACCAAGGACTTACTCAAGTCACACAGAGAAGCCCATAACTAGAGACTACAATTTCCTCCAGAATTTAGAATTAACCTTTGATTGTATTTGCTTAAACTTCGAGGCTTCTTTTTCCTTCCTTTCCCCCTTAAAATCCTTTGCCTGCAGGAAGTGGTAAGAGGGCTCTTTGGGACATTAGCCCACCGTCTTCTCTGCTAGCAGGGTTTCTTTCCGTTTTTTTTTTAATGTTTATATACTTTTGAGAGAGAGAGAGAGAGAGAGAGAGAGAGTGTGTGTGTGTGTGTGTGTGTGTGTGTGAACAGGGAGGGGCAGAGAGAGGGGGGGATACAGAATCTGAAGTGGGTTCCAGGCTCCAAGCTATCAGCATAGAGCCCAACGTGGGGCTTGAACTCACAAACTGTGGGGTCATGGTCACTGTATCCACCACCATCAGCTAATACAAAATGCTTTGTCATTTAATTTGGAGACAAGGTGTACTTATGCTCTCTATAATCAAGTTCATAAGAAATCTGATCAAAGTTATATAACAAAAGGATAAATATTGATGTCTAATAAAGACAAGAAGGTGATTTTCAGGATAATATTAATCCTTCTAGTGGCCCATGTTCAGCTATTTAAAAAGTCTCTTTAAAAAAGCCTACCATGTCAGACACTGATCCAGGCACTGAGATACAACAAGACCCAAGCTAGATCAATGTATCTGTCCTCACAGTTTACAAGCCAGCAGGGGGAGAGGAAACAAGATAAAAAGCTAAATACCTAGTTATGTAGTCTATTATGTGAAGAAGTACTAAGGCAAATGGAGGTGGAGGAGTGAGCCAGGTGGATTATGGGGAAAAGTCCTTCCAGGTAGAAGGAACAGAGAGGGCAAAGATCCGGATATGAGAAGGACAGAGATGAGGCCAGTGTGGTTATAGCAGGTGATCAAGGGGGAGAGACAGGAGCTAGAGTCAGAGGCTGACGGGAGCCAGGCTATGTGGGGCCTCCACATAAGCCACTGCAGGGACTTGGTTTTGGCCTCTTAGCAAAACGGTCTTGGCTTCAGGGCCTTGGTCTTGGCCTCAGCTACTGCAGAGCCTGGCACAGAGAAACGGCTCCATCTTTAGCTGTGGAGTTGATAACAGACAGTAAAGAAATGTCTGTGATTTAAATTTAAATATTCAGCATGGGTGGCATGAACATAATCATGTCTCTAAAAAAAAAAAAAGATTTTTTTTAATGTTAAAAAAAAGAAAAAGATACTAAAAGGGAAATTTACCAAAAGTATTTGGAGAAGAAGTTTCCTTGCCCTCCAAGAGAAGGTTCGTGGAAAAATGCTCTTTTGGGGAGAGACATGAATAAAGAAGGAGGTATCTTCCAGAGCCGGCTGATAGCCATCTTGTAACCATGAGAGTTAGCAACCATAGGATGAAGCTGAGAAAGTGGAGAGGAGGGATGGAAAAACACAGGTCTTTGGCACCAGTGTTGAGCAGCTGAATCAAACCTTGCCTGAAGCCTGTTACCTTTGTGCTTTTCAGCTCGGTAAGCCAAACAGTCCCTTGAATTGCAAGACCATTGTAATCAGTTTCTATTACTTATAATTACATAATCTTTAAATTAAATGTCACCTCCTACAGGAAGCCTTCCTGCAGAGCTACAGTTAGAATCTGCCTTCTTGTCCTACATGCCATAGAGCCTAATCCTCTCAATGTATTGTACACATTGTATCATGCTATCAGTTAGCTATTGGCGGGTAACAAATGATCCCAAATTTTAGTGACTTAAAAAAACATTTATTTAGCTTATGATTTAGTGGGTCAGCAATTTAGGCAGGTGGCTCTTCTGGTCTCAGGAAGGGGAGGGGAGCAGTCAATATGCCTGAGGGTGAAGGACTTGGTGACTGAGAGTCAGTGGCCCAAATGGTGACCCCAGAACCCAGCCATCCTACAACACTGCGTCTAGCTGTGATCTTTGAAGACACTTGGTCCAAGTCCTTATCTGAAGAGCAGCAAACTGAGGCTCAAAGGGGAGACATGACTTTCCCAGGGTCATAAATGTGTGGCAGGACAGGGAACAGACCAGGCCTCCTGTCACCATATCTGGTGCTCATTCCTAAAGAGTCCCAGCTGGGATGCTTGGGTGGCTCAGTCAGTTAAGAGTCCAACTTCGGCTCAGGTCGTGATCTCACGGATCGTGGGTTTGAGCCCCGGATCAGGCTTTGTGCTGTCAGCTCAGAGCCTGGAGCCTGCTTCGGATTCTGTGTCTCCGTCTCTCTCTGTCCCTTCCCCGCTCATGGTCTGTCTCTCTCTGTTTCAAAAATAAATAAAACATTAAAAAATATTTATAGAGTCTCTGCTTGCCCTGCCTGGTCCATGGAAGGCAACGCAGGCACTAGCCAAAGGTCATAGCATCTTGGCTTTATTTCTCAACAGTTCCTCTGAACAGTTTTGGGATGCGGGGAACTTAACATTTGAGGGACTGCCATCCTGGAGCCCTTCCAACCTGGAAGTCCCTCACTGCTTTAGTACTGAGCCCAACTGGAGGAGGGGAAGAGGGGATTTTTTTTGACGCCCATCCCACGCCCCTCCTACCAGGCAACCCAGCAAAGACCAGAAGGATGTTAGATGAGGTGGAGGGTCCAGGTGCCCTTGGGGGCGAGGACAGGGCAAGAGCCCAAGGGGCAGGCAGCCCAGGCAGCTCCTGTTAAGGGGGGTGGGGGGTCAGAGACCAAGGACACCATCAGGAGGCCTGAGGCCCAGACATCCAATCCCTATTCCCTCCTTTGCTACCTAAGCCCCCAGAATCTCTGCTTCGGGGAGGGGCTGCTGCAGATGGTTCCCCAAAGAGATGTGGACTCTGGCATTGAACCCACCAGCAATAGGGCAGACCCTCTGAGAAAGGGCAGGGGGCCTTACCTTCCACAGGAAAAGGCTGGAACCCAGAGAGGGGAAGGGACCTGCCCAGGTTTTATAGGGTTGACCGGAAATGAAGACATCCTGGGCTGCACCCTGGCCCCACTACGCCCACCCTCAACTAGAAGAGAGGACAGTAAGGGACAGACAAAGGACCAGGGACACTGAGGACCACGGAACTGGAGGGAGAGGACAGGCCCTCCCTCAGGCTTAGCCTCTGCGCCGAATCCCCTCCAGGCTCTGACCCTCCTCCCCCTCCTCCTGCCCAGACACTACCCTTGGACAGTAGAGTAGCCACCAGGCTTCAACTCTGCCCCCACTGGTGACGACAGCCACGGACGTCACCTGGGCTGCTTTGGAAGAGGCAGTGATTCCTGCCCGCGTAGAGCCCACAGCGCCCCGCGCCAGCCCCCACACCACGACTCCGGGGAAGAGAAGATCTGAGGTTGGCCCCATGGATGGACCTGCCCCGGATCTCCCTGCCATCTTCCTGGAGGGCTGAGGCGGGGTCTGCTTTGGTCTTGGGAGAGTCACAGGCAAGGACAGGGCCCGAGGCAAAGGAACACTGCAGATGTGGACGCAAGCGAGTGGACAGGCTCTCAGGAGAACCTGGACTCCAGATCCGTTTGTGCCTCTGTTTTGCCGACATGCATGGAAGCCACACCCGTCCTCCCGAGGCCTCAGCTCCCCCTTGTGTGAAATAAATTAACCTGAAACAGGCAGTGGTCTAGAAAAGTCCCCTTTTGGTGGGGAATCTGTCTTTCCCCCAAGCACAGGGTGCACAGAAGGACCTCCAAGCTGCTTTTCTGAAGATGTGATGGGGTGGGGGCTTCTGGCTCCTGCCCCTGAGGGTGCTGCGCATGTGCGGGTCCCTCCCCACCCCCACAGGGCTCCCTTCCCTCTCCAGACCAGTGTGGTCATAGGACTTTCTGCAATGATGGCGACGCTCTCTGTTGGCACCATCCAACGTGGTAGCCCCCCGTGGGTACTGAGCACTTGGGATGTGGCTAGAATGACAGAAATGGTTTTATCTTCTTTAATTCTGGCCACTGTTTTGGAGGATACACAGCTGGAAACCTCTGGGCTCCTTGAATAGCTAGTGGGTTTGCAAGAAAGTTCGAGGAGCCAGGCACGTTCCTTACAACCCTCCAGAGAATAGCCCTGGTTATTCTTGCTTGCTTGCTTGCTTGCTTTTTTAATTTTTTAAATGTTCATTTATTTATATTTAGAGAGAGAGAGAGAGCACAAGCTGGGGGAGGGCAGAGAAAAGGAGAGACAGATGCTGGGCTCGATCTCGTGAACTGCAAGATCATGACCTGAGCCAAGCTCAAGAGTTGGACGCCACCCTGACAGAGCCACCCAGGTGCCTCCTTGCCTTGCTTTCTGGGGACGGAATCACGGGTTGCAACACAGCAAATGGCTCACCCAGGACTGCACTGTTTGCACTGGGGAGAAGCAGAGGTCAGAGCTGGGTGCCACGAACGGGAATTGCTTTGGTTCCCAAGCTCCAAGGTTCTTGTCACCTAGAGTAGTTTACCTCTGTCCCCCACCCCCCACACCCGGCGTAGGCAATGACTCCCTCTTTATTTTTATTTTATTAAAAAAATTTTTTTAATGTTTTATTTATTTTTGAGAGAGAGAGAGAGACAGCGTGAGCAGGGGAGGGTCAGAGAGAGAGAAGGAGACACAGAATCTGAAGCGTGCTCCAGGCTCTGAGCTGGCTGTCCGCACAGAGCCCGATGTGGGGTTCGAACCCACGAACCGTGAGATCATGACCTGAGCTGAAGCCGGACACTTAACCGACTGAGCCACCCAGGCGCCCCTATGACTCCCTCTTTATTGAAACATCTTTGTTGTAGATTGAAATATGTTCCCCAAAAGATACATTCGACTCCTAACCCCTGGCATCTACGAACATGACCTTATTTGGAAATAGGGTCTTTGTAGCCATAGTTAAGATGTAAGTTGAGGTCATACTGGGGTACAGTGGGCCCTTCCTCAAATGACTGGGGCCCTTAGAAGAAGAGAAGAGACGGAGACCCAGGGACACACAAGGAGAAGGCCATGTGAAGGTGGAGACAGAGACTGGAGGGGCACGGCCACAAGCCAAGGACCCCTGGGGATGCCGGCTGGCCCAGAAGCTAGGCAGAGACATGGCACGGGCCTCCCCTAGAGCGTCAGAAGGAGCATGGCCCTGTGGCCACCTTGAATTGGACCTCCAGCGTCCGGAACTGTGGGACTCCGGAAGTCCGGAACTTCTGTTGTGAGCCCCCAGCCCTGTGGTTTGTCGCCGGCACCCTTACAGAACATTCTTCTCACCTGGCCTTCAGGCAATCACCCTCTCCCACTCCTCCCCTAGCACACATGCCTCTCTCTCCTTCCTGGTCTCCTTCCATGCCTCTCCCTAACCTCCTCAGGCCTTTTCTCTGCTTTCGCTCCACTCCTAGGCCACCTAGCCAGTCCCGTGCCTCTAAGGGCCACCTGCTGGCTCTGGTGACTTGTCGACTGCTACGTCCAGCCCCGGCCGACTCAGCACATCGACTTGCACATCCAAGAAGCAACTTGAACAGTGTGTGTCACACGCTGGGCTCTTACTCAGCCTCCCCAGAGCCACTCCTGCCTCTCCTGTGGTCCTAGGGTCTCAGCGCCTAGCTCTTTCATCAGCTCCGGCCACGCGGCCAGGGCCTCGGCTCCTGACGGTTTCCCTCCCTCCACGCCATCTATCAGCAGTGATTGGCCTCGGAAATATCCACCGCGTGACCCTTCTTCGTGCCTCTGCCTCTCCCACTGTGGGCCGTGCTGCCCACCCTTGGCCAAGGGTGGCTGCTGGGGCCTGCTGCCCCGTCTCCCCGCCTCTGCCCGGGGCCCCTGGATGTGTGTTGAGCCAGCATTGGTCTCTCAGCAGCCGAAACCCTGCTGTCATCCCAGGCTCCTCTCTTTCGATCTTATTCCATGTCCAGTCCGTCTGTCGGCAACTCCTATCGATGGCACTTTCTATACACGTGCAGAATCCAGCTTCTCTTTCTACCCGTACCGCCGCCACCCTGCTCACCGTCACCTCTCATTGTCCTCCATCGGGGCACGGACAGCTCGCAGAGCGAGACACGCGTGTTGGATGCTGGGGGACTAGGGAGAACCGTGTGGCGTCCGTGTCCTCTGTGACCCTCAGGCTGAAGCCCGCCTCTCTAACGAGAGTGCGGGAGCCCTCCGTGCACTGGCTTCTGCTTCTCTCCCCAAGCTCACTTGGACAAGCTGTACGCCTGTCCTGGGAAAGGACAGAGGCTGCTCCAGGTTCCCTGACTTCTAATCTTTTTAAAAAAATTTTTAATGTTTATTTTTGAGAGAGAGAGAGACAGACAGACAGACAGAGAGCAAGCAGGGGAGGCAGAGAGAGAGAGGGAGACATAGAATCTGAAGCAGGCTTCAGGCTCCAAGCTGTCAGCACAGAGCCCGACGCGGGGCTTAAACTCACGAACCGCGAGATCATGACCTGAGCTGAAGTCGGATGCTCAACCGACTGAGCCCCCCAGGCGCCCCACTGATCTTTTGCAGGCCAGATCCAGGCAAACAGTCAGGACTTGGCCATCAGACACGCCCTCCCTGCCCCGACCACCCATTCCCAAAGTCCCTCGGCTCCTTTCATGTGTGGACTCAAGTGCGAGTTTGTGGTGCTCCTGCCACAGAACGTCCCCCAGGGCAACATTGTTCTCTATCCTCTCTCACCTCTAAGATCAAGGACCGGGCTTTATTCACTGCTGCCCCTGCTCTTAGTAACAAGCTAATCAAGGACCAGAGAGGGCATGTGAGTGGCCCTGGGTCACTCAGCAAGTCAGAAGCAGAGCCAGGGCCTGAAATGCTATCCTTCTGATTGTAGAGCATCATTTACGTCATTTCCCATGGACACGGTGCCACTTTTCTGGCAATGTGGGTGTGGAAGAGATTCCATGAGGGACGTGCGCCTTAATACTGACAACGCAGAAGGTTGAGCTGAGCAGTGAGGGTGAGGCGAGGTTTGCTGGATTGGTGTCGGGGACCAGTTACCTACAGTGCTGGAGAAATTTCTGCCATCATCGTTGGGTGGCTCTGTGGGGTCAGAACCGGGTCCATCCAGCTACACAGGCAGTCCCCGCAGTGACCCCCCAGGAGGAGAACCAGAAGAGGCCTTGACCACATTGGATGACCGGGAAGGTTTCAGGCTCAAGATGGCGGCGCCATGATAGGAACCCCCTGACCAAACAAGGAAGAACAAGTACAAAACCCCACTTCCAAGAAACCCCCTCCCAAGTAATGAATATTCTGCTCCCTTGGTAACAGCCGTGGATAAGAGATAGCAACCCAAACCTCAGGAATGCAGCCCTTTCTGTCTCCCCGACCCCCCTTGATGAGGTTCTGGGGTGATAGTGGCGTTCCTGGGATTCAGAGGTGACATCCAAGAAAGAATTGTTGAAGATGTCTTTGGTGCAGAAAGGTGGTTTTATTAAACCCCTGGGACAGGACTCTTGGGCAGGAAGAGCTGCACCTGCAAGTGTTGGGGGGCGGGACCCTTTTGGGGAGACAAAGTCAAGAGAGAGTTTCCAAAGAGGAGCTCATATGCTAAAGACTTACAGATTACTGGAGGACTAGCTACTGTCAAGCTAAGGTTGTTTTTGCCTCTAGGAAAGTATGAACACTTAGACAGCTGGGAGTTCAAGTATTTGTCAATGGGCTGCATGTTATAAGGAAATTCAGTTTTACCTGCCGTTCCCTTCTTGCCTTTGTTCCCCATGGTCACTATGGAAGGGTGATGCTCAAAGGACTCCAGGAAACTGAGTCTATAGGTTTCTGGAGATCAGGCTATTGATAAGCCTTTTTCTTGTCATTTACTAAGAGATCTTGCCTTTAACCACTTGTTTTCTTTCTTTTCCTTTGTGGTCGGGGGGCCAGGAGTGCCTGAGAAAAGTCACACACATCCCACCTTGTGGGGGGGGGGGAGGGTTAATGTGAGCTTGTGCTTGGCCCTCGCCTGCCTTATGGTCCCTCATCACCCCTCACATCTCAAGAGCACCTTTTTGCTACTTTCCCGCTTGTGCGGCTTATTCATTGCATTGTGTCCACCCTTGACTTCCTTCTCGTGAAGACACCAAGAACCTTCGGTGGCATCTTTTGGATGGGCTGGGGGAGGCCTCAGGGCCCCAAAGTCTCCCCAGTTCACCTGGCAACAGTATATCTGCATTGTATTTAATGCTGGCCACTCTGCAGACATGCTTATGGTAATTAAACAAACTGAGACTAGCTTTTATTTGCCAAAGAGTATCCAGGTCCCACGAACCTAAAAAAGTGGTTGGTTAGTTTCTAATACATTTTTGAGAATTTTTATGAATACTTAATTCATATAAATCTTTTATTTTCTTTTTTTTAAATTTTTTTTTTTAATTTTTCTTTATTTCTAGGAGAGAGAGAGAGAGACAGCGCGAGCGAGAGAGGGTCAGAGAGAGAGGGAGACACAGACTCCGAAACAGGCTCCAGGCTCCGAGCTGGCAGTCAGCACAGAGCCCGACGCGGGGCTCGAACCCACAAACGCGAGACCATGACCTAAGCGAAAGTCGGACGCTTAACCGACTAAGCCACCCAGGCGCCCCTATCTTTTATTTTCTTTAAGCCAGTTAAATAGAGCTATTCTACACATTAAGTCTGGCAACACTATCTGGAAGCAGAAAATACCACACATCTAAAACATATATACATATAGACCAGACAGATACAGAGAGCTTATAGCTTCCCAACACTTAATGAAGGTTTCCCATCAGCCCAAGGTCCAGATGACTTTTCCCATTTTTGTTTTTCTTCAGGTAAGAATTACCTCCCTGAAGTTCCTACTTTAACATTTATCTCAAAGGCGTAGGGAAGAATGCAAGTTACAAACACCCAAAGATGATTGGGGGGGCACCTGGGTGGCTAAGTTGGTTAAGCATCCGACTTGGGCTCAGGTCATGATCTCACAGCTCATGAGTTTGAGCCCTGCTTTGGGCACTGTTCTGACAGCCCGGAGCCTGTGTAGCAGGATCTCTTGCACAGAGAGACGTGACTCTGAGACTTTTCTTTCCAAGGAAGCAACTTTATTCCAGCCGGCACCGCTCAGTTGGGTTCCTACCCAAAGAACTGAGCCCCGAACACCACATGGTGTGTGTGTGTGTGTGTGTGTGTGTGTGTGTGTTTATATCCTTTTAATTCTTTGTCTCCCATATACAGTAACACACAAACATGCAGTCTGATTAAGTGGTTTCATGTTACAAGGTCATGAGGGATGTCGTCACATATGCAAATAAATAGCAAGGTTGCCTTGAGATGTTTTCTTTTCCTTTCCTTAGGGAGGGGACCCTGCCACACCTGGAGCCTGCTTTGGCCTCTCTGCCCCTCCCCCGCTTGTGCTCTGCCTCTCTCAAAAATAAATAAACCTTAAAAAAAAAAGATGATTGGGGAGGTTTGGGGACTGGTAAAAGGGAATAGGTGAACTTGGGGATGCCTGGAAGGCTCATTTGGTAGAGCGTGTGATTCTTGATCTTGGAGTTGTGAGTTTGAGCCCCATGTTGGATCTAGAGATTACTTAAAAATAAAATCTTAAAAAGAACAAAGGAACTAGGTGAACTTTGAATTGGCTCTAGAGTTGCACTCAGAGTTTTGCAAAGATTTGTAAAATAAAGACAATTGCTCTCAATTCCTCAAAAAAATTGGGTTGCAGTTTAAATATCACAGGTTGATTCACCCATCTAACTACTTTATCTGTTTCAGTAAATACTTTTATAAAGGCTTAGAAAGGTTTTACTTTCCTTCTGGGTACTTAGTTTCAATTTAGCTTAGGGGAGGAGGCTTAAAAACATTTTTAACAGCCATACCTAGGTGGCTCAGTTGGTTGAGCATCCCAACTTCAGCTCAGGTCATGATCTCATAGTTTATGAGTTCGAGCCCCGCGTTGCGCTCTGTGCTGACAGCTCAGAGCCTGGAGCCTGCTTCAGATTCTGTGTCTCCTCTCTCTGCCCCCCTCCCCACCTCACTAGCGCTTTGTCTCTCTTTTTCTCAAAAATAAACAAACATTAAAAGATTTTTTGTAGCATGTTTTGCAATTTGGCCAATTTCTGACCACAGCACTACTGTGTTGTTTTTAGCTGTGACAGTGAATATTTCTATCAGTATTTGATGCAGGCTGGCTGGGTCCGGGGACCCAGAGAGCATCCCAAAGGACCAGCCAAGACGGTCCTTGGCTTTGCACAGGATAGAAATCAAACACAAGCCGAGCAGAAGTGAGAGCAGAGCTTATTAAATACGGTAAGTGATAGAGTATAAAGCAGATGGAGTGTCTGAAAGACTCAGTAATGAAAGTCTCCTTTGCTTGGGGTCTGGGGTCTTTATTGAGGACTGTGGTCCACCACACATGTCTTCTCAGGCATCCAGGAAGTGGTCAATACAAGAATGAGTGCTCTGGTGTCCTCCATGAGTCACTTATGCCCTGGAGCCAGGGGTCTTGGGGTCAAGGTGTCTGGAGTCCGTGGTCTTGGAAAATGTACATCCAAATATGATTGCTTGGCCCAGTGCTCCTTAGATATTATCAATTGTGCTAGAAGACCCCAAAGAAATCATTGAGTCCTAACTTTTACGAGGAGGACATTCATGATCTGAACCATAAGGTATGTGTAAAATGGGGGTGTAAGTAAAAATCATTTTTTTCCCATGGGATCCCTCCAGTTTCCCTGTCTCATATTGGGGGGGAAAAAAGCCCTTGGACTCAAGAGGCATTCTCAGAGAAGGTGCAAAAGATATGTTCTTTTTTTCTATGAGGTACTATTGGCAGATAGCCAAGAAAGCTCACTCTGGTAGGAATTCTCACCGTTAGCCCAATCTGTAGCTCTGATATTTACCAGAATTTGGCAAATTTTTTACCTTTTTTTTTTTTTTGAGAGACAGAGAAGCAGCAGGGAGGGGCAGTGAGAGAGAGGGAGACACAGAATCCAAAGCAGGCTCCAGGCTCTGAGCTGTCAGCACAAACCCACAAACCGTGAGATCAAGACCTGAGCAGAAGTACAGATACTTAATCGACTGAGCCACCCATGCGCCCTTGTTTTTTGTTATTTTTTAATTTTAGTTTCCTCTTGGGTCTTTAAGAGAATAAGATAGCGGACCGTAAGCTCTCCGCGCGCCCCCCCCACCCCGTCTCCACCACTTTGAGAGGGGCCCATATACATGCCCTTCTCTGAAGGTAGATTTGGGGGTGTCTGTAAGGCCATTAACTTGGTGTTGAGAGAGAGAGAGAGAGAGAGAGAAACACTTGTCCCAGGACACCAAACCAAGATTTAATTGCAGGAATGTGATCTCTAAGTGGTCTATCTGGAATTTCCTGAAGATCCAAGCCACCCCCTGTCCCCCAAAGGAAGATGACCTGGTCTGAAACAATCTTTTGTTTTCTGTTACTAATAGCTTTCTTGTCCCACCCCGTTTCTGCCTGTAAATGTCTCCCTCTTGCTATACAGCTCCTGGGAGCCCCTTTCTACTAGCTGGATGTGGTGCTGCCCTCATCAGGAATATTTGAGCAAAGCCAATTAGATCTTCAATTTTTCTCAGCTGATTTTGTTTTCTAACACCAGAGGGAATTCTCAAGCAAAGGAGGAAGGAGGGAGCAGTTAAGAGTTACATCTGTGTTACAGTCTTTTATTTTAGGTACCTCCTTCATCTTTAATTTTTTTGTTTCTTACAACACATCTTTCAATGAGGCTGTTTTGGAATCTTGAAGCCTTTTGGAGGCTTTGAATGCCAATTAAAATAGGTATATCGTTATGCTTGTTTAATTAGGGGACTTTTGTTTTGTTTATTCATTTATTTTTGAGAGAGAGAAAGAGGGCATGAGTAGGGGAGGAGCAGAGAGGGAGAGAGAATCCCAAGCAGGCTCTGCACTGTCAGTGCGGAGCCCAACACGGGGCTCTGTCTCGTGAACCTTGAGATCATGTCCTGAGTGGAAGGCAAGAGTCAGATGCTTAACCAACTGAGCCACCCAGGTGCCCCTAATTTGGGGACTTTTTTTTTTTTTAATTTAAGGACTTTTAAGTGTCTTCTTAAATGATCTTCTCTAATTGGAAGGTTCCCTGTGGTGGCCATTGTAATTTTCCTCAAGGGCTAGCAGCAGCTTGCTAGGACCCCAGCCAAAAATGGGGTGCAACCCACCTTTCTGTCTGGCCATATTTTGGGGCCCCCAACCTGATGGTTACCAAGACAAGTTCCTAAGGACACAGAACAAGCTTAGTGAGATTTTGCCATTTTGGTAGCTACTTATAGCTTCCGGGACTATAGTTCTTAGATTATTTAAAAAAAAAAAAAAAAGCAGGTGTGCCAGAAAGTGGACCATTTGACTCTTTAGAATTCAAGGATCTTTTTGGCTAAGACTTGAGGTTTCTCAGGGCTGAGCCAATCCCTACAAGAGGTGTGCTGCTGGGTTGGGGATTGTACAGTGTTATACAGTGCAGCTCACTGCATGAAAATTTTCTTAAGACTGGCGGGTGACCTAGCATTATGACAGAGTCCCCTATCACAAAAAAGGGAGGGGAAACTTCAAGGTAACCCGGCTATGCGCCTACGTGAAAACATCCCTCATGACCTTGTAAACTGAGACCACTTAATTAAACGGCATGTTTGTGTGTGTTACCATGTATGGGAGACAAAGAAATAGAAAATCTATTAAAAAAAAACCTATGCCATGTGATGTTCGGGGCTCAGTTCTGCGGGCATGAACCCAACTGAGCGGTGCCCGCAGAAGTAAAGTTGTTTCCTGGAACTTTAAAAAGCCCTGGTGTCACGACTCTCTGTGCAAGAAACCTGCTCCATGGCCAACTTATCCTAACACAGGAGTCTTGGGTTTGGTAGTGATTGATCTAATAGCTCTTAGGTTCTTGACCCATGCCCACCAATTTTTGTGGCTTTTTGGCTTTGAAGACCCCTGTTAGCTATAGTTTTTTGTACATAAAATAAGATGCATGAAGGGCACCTGGGTAGCTCAGTTGGGTAAGAGTCCAATTTCAGCTCAGGTCACGTCTCATGGTTTGTGCGTTCAAGGCCCCTGTCAGGCTCTGTGCTGACAGCTCAGAGCCTGGAGCTTGCTTCCGATTCTGTGTCTTCCCTCTCTCTCTATCCCTATCCTTCCCCCATCTCACACCCTCTCTTTCAGAAAATAAATAAACATTAAAAATAAATAAATAATAAGGTGCACAAATATGTATGCCTCAAAACAGCAGTGGTAACCGAGAGATGGTACTGGTCAAGAGAAGGCAGTGCACACACAAGCAATTCCCACTGTGGACTAAACCAGCAGACCAGTAAGTGGGGACTCCAGCCTGGAACTGGGGAAAGAAATCCCAAACAGCTGGGGAATTGTGACCTGAACCAAGGGCTGGAGACTCAAGTTCCAGATAGATCAGTCTGCCAGCTCTAGCTGACCTGCTAAACCTGGGACTAGAAAGCTCAAGGCAAAGAGGACAGAGCTCACAACGGAAAGGGCCTTCGCCCTGACCCCACAAGGCAGCATGAGCTGCTGGTTAACAACATGATCTCTGAACCTGTGGCCTGGGTTGGAATCCTTACTAGTTGTGACCTTGGGACATTCGTTAATCTTGATGTGCCTGAGTTTGGTGATGACCAGACACTCAGAAAATAGGCTTCTTCTTATGTTTACTGTATCCGTCTCTTGCCCCTAGTGGAATAAGTTCCACGGAAGTACAGATTTTCTGTCTTTTTCTCTTGGGTTAGTACTCAGGAGCTCAGTAAGTGTGTTTTGAATGAACGATGAATAAGGAGAGAGAGGAAAGGGAGAATCTCAGTGTGACATTAAGGAGGAAAGGAGGGGCAGGAAATGAAAGAAATGGCAGAATGGAGGGGGGGGTGCAGGAGAGTCCTCTGCTAGGATATCCTTGAATTTGAGCAATGAGGCTTTGCCTCTTATGCAAGACAAGGAAGTGAGGTGGCCAGACCCAGGGCCCCGCCCAGCCTTCTTTAGCTTTAAAACAGCAACCCAAACCATTTGGCAAAATCTGCTCCAGCTTCTCTGGGGTCCTGCGTGACCACTGTCCTTGGGATGGGGGTCGGGGGAGGGGTTTGCAAAGCTAGCTTGCAGGGCTCTGCCTTCCTGGTGGCATGCAAGGCATCAAGGACATTCCCCACAGGGAGAAACAGGCAAGGTGATTTCTCTGAACTTCTGGCCACTAGAGCACAGCTAGAAAGACAACCTGTGTGACAGAAAAAAGCAGTACCATCAGACCACATCTGCCATTGAAAACACCATGAATGAGGTTCAGAGCGAGTGACCTGCCAAGGGAGAAAAAACACCTCAAACCTTTGCCCAGTTACCACCTCCATTGTCAAGAGTTCTTATGAATCAGTTTTTGAAAGGAACTATTTTCTTTCTTCCTTTTTTTTTTTTTTTAAGGAGGTTCCATGCCCAGCATGAAGTCCAACATGAGGCTTGAACTCACAACCCTGAGATCAAGACCCAAGCCGAGATCAAGAGTGAGACACTTAACTGATGGAGCCACCCAGCTGCCCTTGAAAAGAACTTGTTTCAAAAAGAAACCCAAAGAAGAGGTAGTGTCCAAGGAGAGAATTACATATGGCTAACAAATATTTGAAAGGATGTTCAATCTCACGAACAGTAAAATGTTTTTTAAAGGAGATAACTGGGACGCCTGGGTGGCTCAGTCAGTTAAGCGACCGACTTTGGCTCAGGTCATGATCTCACAGTTTTGAGAGTTCAAGCACAACATTAGGCTCTGTGCTGATCCCTTGGGGCCTGCTTGGGATTCTCTCTCTCTCTCTCTCTCTCTCTCTCTCTCTCTCTTCCCTCACTTGCACTCTGTTTCTCTCAAAATAAATAAATAAACTTAAAAACAAAAAGAAGGGCACCTGGGTGGCTCAGCCAGTTGAGTGTCTGACTTTAGCTCAGGTCATGATCTCACAGTTCGTGGCTTAGAGCCCCGCATCAGGCTCTGTGCTGATGGCTCAGAGCCTGGAGCCTGCTTCGGATTCTGTGTCTCCTTCTCTCTCTGCCCTTCTAAAGCTCATGCCCTGTCTCTCAAAAATAAAATTAAAATGTTCAGAAAGATTTAAGGAAAAAACGAAACTAGGATATCAGAAAGCCACTGTCCCACCTGTTGGCTCTTGGACCAAACTGCCTCACATGTCGTGTATGCCAAAATAATGATGCATCTTGATAAGGTAAGAGTTGGCTCCCAAGACTCTTCTGCTGCTTCCGAAAACCAAGGTCCCACCTCTGTGCTTGGCAGCTAAAGCCTTGTCCCCCTCCCACTTTCCAGTTTTGCCACGGAGGTGAGGGGGGGGACTGTGTGGCACAACCCAGGTCATGTGCAGAACTGGTGCTACATGGGAGGCTGGGGAACATGCATGTTAGCTCTGCATCGTGGCAAATTTAGAACAGGGAAGGAAAGACAGGTGGTTGAGTACCTCTTCAACATCTGCTCCAGAAAGTAATTAACTGAAAACAACTCAGTGTTCACCTGGGCACAGAGAGGCAAACCCTCTCCTACTGTGCTGGGTGGTGTATATTCAGAGGCATTCTTTCTGGTTAGGGACACGAAAACAGATAATAAAAGCTTCCATTCCATTAGACTCATGTTGCTAATGGAATTAGAAATGTTGCTAATTGGAATTCATTTTAAGAACAGAATCAGACATGCGCACCAAAATAGCAGCCCATGAATGGTTATCATGGTGTTACTGATGACAGCAAGTGTTTGAACAACAGGAAATCGAGCACACAAAATTTTGCACCTCCACATAATAGAATCCTATGCAGCCACTGAAGATAGAGGTAAAGGCAGGTTTGCCACAGAGTGAAAAAGAAACCTGAGCCGGGGACCCTTGCTTGTGCTGGTTACTTCTAAGACCCTGAGAGCGATTCTGGTCATGTGTTCATATCACTAGTCTCACTATTTGCAAAAGTACGATATACTAAAAGTATTTGGTTAAGACAGTTGTCTCTTGGGGCACCTGAATGGCTCAGTCAGTTGAGCGTCTGACTTCAGCTCAGGTCATGATCTCACAGTTCGTGGGTTCGAGCCCCACATCGGGCTCTGTGCTGACAGCCAGAGCCTGGAGCCTGCTTCAGATTCTGTGTCTCCCTTTCTCTCTCTGACCCTTCCCTGCTCATGCTCTGTCTCTCAAAAATAAATATATATTTAAAAAAATCTAAAAAAAAAAAGACAGTTGTCTCTTTCCGATCTTATTTCCCTCAGCCATACTTCTTTGATTTTGAGTGACATTACAGTGCTAATCAGGATTTTGTATTGTAATCATAAATTTTTTAAAGAACTCTCCCTCCCCAATTATGTCAGCTTCACGCCTCTAAACCCTGGATCATTATGATAAGCGTGTCCTTTAATCTCCATCACCAATTTCACCCATTCCCCATCCCCCCCGCCCTCTGATAGCCATGAGTTTGTTCTTTATAGTTAAGAGTCTGTTTCTTGATTTGCCTCTCACTCTCTTGTTTCTTCTGCCCATTTATTCCTTAAATTCCACATATGCATGAAATCATATATTTGTCTTCCTCTGACTGATTTATTTTACTTAGCATAATACCCTCTAGATCCATCCATATTGTTGCAAATGGCAAGGCTTCATTCTTATTTTATGGCTGAGTAATATTCCATTGTGTACATATACCACATCTTCTTTATCCATTTATCTGTTGATGGACATTTAGGTTGCTTCTAAATTTTGGCTAACGTAAATAATGCTTCAATAAATACAGGAGTGAGTGTATCCGTTTGGATTCATGTTTTTGTATTTTTTGGGTAAACAGTAGTGCAGTTAATGCATCATAAGGTAGTTCTGTTTTTAACTTTTTGAGGAAACTCCATACTGTTTTCCACAGTGGGTGCACCAATTTGCATTCCCACCAATAGTGCATGAGGTTTCTGTCCGCCCCCCCAACATCCTTGCCTACACCTGTTGTTCATTGTGTTTTTGATTTTAGCCATTCCAACAGGTGTGAGGTGATAACTCGTTACAGTGATTTCTATTTTCCTGATGATGAGTGATACTGGGCATCTTTTCATTTGTTTGTTGGCCAACTGGATGTCTTTTTTGGGAAATATCTGTTCATGTCTTATGCCCATTTTTTTTAAATTGGATTATTTGTTTTCTGGATGTTGAGTTGTATCAGCTCTTCTTTCTGAGTTTTTTTTTAAGTTTATAAATTTTATAAGAGAGAGAGAAAGGGAGGGGCAGAGAGAGAGGGAGACAGAGGACCTGAAGCAGGCTCTGCACTGACAGCAGAGAGCCTGACGCAGGGCTCAAAATCACAAACCACCAGATTATGTCCTGAGCCAAAGTTGGAAGCTTAACAGAATAGCCACCCAGGTGCCCTGAGTTGTATCAGCTCTTTATATAATTTGGATACTAACCCTTTATTGGATGTGTCATTTGCAAATATCTTCTCACATTCAGTAAGTTGCCTTTTGGTTTTGTTTCCTTTGCTGTACAGAAGCGTTTTGTTTTGATGTAGTCCCACTAGTTTATTTTTGCTTTTATTTCCCTTGCCCCAGGAGACATATCTAGAAAGATACCACTACTGCCTGTCTCAGAGAAATTACTGCCTGTGCACTCTTCTAGGATTTTTATGGTTTCAAGTATCACATTTAGGTTTTGAGTTTATTTTTGTGCATGGTGTAAGAAAGTGGGCCAGTTTCATTCTTCTGCATGTTGCTGTCCAGTTTTTCCAACTGGACAGCACTCTCTTTGTTGAGTAGACTGTCTTTTTCACATTGGATAGTCTTTCCTCCTTTGTCGAAGATTAATTGGCCATATAATTGTGGGTTTACGTCTGGGTTTTCTATTCTGTTCCATTGACCTATGTGTCTATTTTGGGGCCAGTACTATACTGTTTTGATTACTATAGTGTTGTAATATAACTTAAAGTCTGGACTTATGATACCTCCAGTTTTGTTTTATCTTCCAAGATGGCTTTGGCTATTTGGGGTCTTTTGTAGTTCCACAGAAATTTTAAGATTACTTGTTCTAGTTCAGAGAAGAATGCTATTGGTATTTTGATAGGGATTGCATTACATCTGTAGATTGCTTTGGGTAATACAGACATTTTAACAATCTTCATTCTTCCAATCCATGAGCATGGAATGTCTTTCCATTTCTTTGTGTTGTCTTTAACTTCTTTCATTAATGTTGATAGTTCTCAGAGCACAGGTCTTTCACCTCTTTGGTTAAGTTTATTCCTAGCTATTTTATTATTTTTGGTGCAAATTATGAATGAAATTATTTTCTTAATTTCCTTTCTATTGCTTCATTGTTACCATATAGAAATGTAACAGATTTCTGTATATTATTTTTTCTATCCTGCAGCTCTACTGAATTCATTTATCGGTTCTAACAGTTTTTTGGTGGAGTCTTTAGGGCTTTTTATTTATAGCATCATGTCATCTGCAAATAGTGATAAGTTTTACTTCTTCCCTACCAATTTGGATGCCTAGGACTTCCAATACTATGTTGAATAAAACGGCACCCCAGGCTTTTGTTTTCCAAGACTTTGTTAAAGAGGCCAGTCATCTAATAGAATATTCCACAATCTAAATCTGCCTGATTGTTTCCTCATGATTAGATTCAGGTTAAACTTTTTTTTTTTTTTTTTTGGTAAGAATACAATGTGAGCAATTTAGTTTCTTCAACTTTTAAATTTTGAAGTAATTATAGAATTACAGGGAGTTGCATAGCTAGTGCAGAGAGGCTCTGTGCTCCATTCGCCCAATTTCTCCCAGGGACTGCATCATCTGTAGTGATAACATAAGCTAAAAACTAGAAAATCTGCACTGGTAGAAGGTGTGTGTAGAGTGCCATCATTTTATTACAGGTGTAACCACAGTTGCAGTCAAGACACAGAACTATTCCATCACCACAAAGGAGTGTGCTACTCCTTTATAGTCACACTTGCCCTCTAACCATGGCCTCCTTCCTAATCTCTGGGAAACGCTAATCTGTTCTCCATCCTATAATTTTGTCTCTTCAAGACTGTTATATGCCCTTTAGTTTTTCTAAGTTTATTTATTTTGAGGGAGAAAGAGAGAGAGAAGGAGAGCAGGGGAGGGGCAGAGAGAGAGAGAGAGAGAGAGAGAGAATCCCAAGCAGGCTCTGCACTGTCAGCACCAAGCCCCATGTGGGGCTCAAACTCACGAACTGTGAGATCATGACCTGAGTTGAAACCAAAAGAGTCAGATGCTTAACCGACTGAGCCACCCAGGCACCTCTGTTATATGCCCTTTACACATGGGCCTTTTTCACTCAACATAATGCTCTTTAGATCCATCCAAGTTGTGTGTACCACTAGTTCATTCCTTTCTAATGTTGAAGAGATATACCATAGGTTCCCCCCGCCCAGCTTTATTGAGATTTAATTGACATACAACATTGTATAAGTTTAAGGTGTACACCATAATGGCTTAGTATATGTAGATATCATAAAATGATTACCACATACCACATTTTAACCATCCACCTATTTTAGGACGTTTTGGTTGTTTCTCGTTTTGGTCTGTAACATATAAAGTTGCTATGAACTATGAACAGATGCTATGTGACAAGGTCAGTACTCATTGTCACTTTTGGTGCTGAGTTCAACTACAAAAGTGGGAAGGGGGATCCTGTCCTCGAGCAAAGGTCAACCGCTTTCTCATTCATTCATTCATTCATTCATTCAACAAACAGCTATGACTCCCTAAGTCAGCTAGACACAAACTAGGCATTTTAGGGCATGCCAAGATGAATCTAAGGGGAATTCCTTGAGGAACTTGTAACGTAGGAGAAATAAGACAAGAAGGCAAATCTCCCAGTTGAATGCAGAGCCGAAAGTGCTATACCCTATAGAGAACACTTGGGGAATCCTAAAGAAGGAGATGCTTGTTGAACTAACTTATTATAAATCTGAATTATACTTCACATAACCTTGGCCACAAGTTTTAAGCAATGTTCTGCAAAGAAATTCTCTCTCTCTCAGCCTCTTCAATTTCAATCCTTTTATGCTTTGAAGTAGGCTTTTTTTTTTTTAATGCTTATTTCTGAGAGAGAGACAGCGTGAGCAGGGGAGGGTCAGAGAGAGAGGGAGACACAGAATCTGAAGCAGGCTCCAGGCTGTGAGCTAGCTGTCAGCACAGAGCCCGATGTGGGGCTCGAACCCACAAACTGTGAGATCATGACTTGAGCTGAAGCCGGACGCTTAACCGACTGAGCCACCCAGGCACCTCTGAAGTAGGCTTTGAGCTAAGTGTCACAAAACTGGTTTTGAGACAATTTCCTTGCTAGGTCTAACACTTTCCAAGGAACCTGCTTTGGAAAAAGCAAGGAAACCCTGCACTTATCATTTTATGCTCAGTATTTGTGCCTTCACTAAAATGGACTCAGAAAGAATGCCATTTTAATGTCTCACCCATAAAAATCAGGGGGGAAAAC
The DNA here is from genome assembly GCF_003009895.1 of Hyaena hyaena. Lineage (NCBI taxonomy): Eukaryota > Metazoa > Chordata > Mammalia > Carnivora > Hyaenidae > Hyaena > Hyaena hyaena. The sequence goes on along the minus strand of NW_024081310.1, from coordinate 1,036,796 downwards.
ATCCCGTTATCTTGTGGGAAAAAATAATGAATAAACAAAAGCACCATCTAACATGATGTCAAAATTTCCCTCACGTGCCAATTTATAACTTCTCCCTTTTTCCCAGCTTAGGTCTGATCCAGGCTCTGAAACACAGAGCTGGGGAGAGAGGAGGTAATCTGCTCCTCACCTCTTTTTCTTTTACTTCCTCCCCATAGGCTGCTTTTGGTGACTTCAGGGTCAAAACTGTAAGGGATAAAGGGGCAAAAGGCTACTTTAACTTAGCTGGTGCTTGCTCATCTTTCTCGGCTGGCCCACAGGGTTGTCTCCTTCAACACGGAGGACATCCAAACAAAAACTACCCTTTTCTCTCTTAGAATGCTGTGATGGTTAATTGTATACACCAACCGGGATGGGCCACAGTGCCTGGACATTTGGTCAAACGTTATCTAGATGTTTCGGTGAAGGTGTCTTTTTGGATTAGATTAGCATTTCAATCTGTGGAAAAGCTACATCACTGCTTCCACAGTGATGGTGGGCTCCATCTAACCAGTTGAAGGCTTTACTAAAACAAATACTGCATCCCTTCAGTAAGAAGGGATTTGGCCGGTTGGCTGCCTTTGAACTCTTCTCTGAGTCTGCAGCCTGCTGGCCTACCTTATCTAAGTTGAGATATGTCAAACGTCCACAATCACTGTGAGCCACTTTCTTAAAATAAATTTCTCTCTGTACATACGTATCCTGTTGTCTATTTCTCTGGAGAACCCTAATACAGATGCTTTTGTCAGTTCTTCAGAGGCCTCCTTGAGAATCTCCACCACGCCCCATTTTGACCCCTCTAAAGGGCCTCAAGCCCCACCATAGGACCCCCTAATTCTAGCCTCTTTCTGTTGAGGACCCTTTTCCCACCACACAGCCCTGTTAGGCAAGGGTCAGAGTCAGGAAGATGCTGCAATCCTCCAAGGTGTGTAATGAGCCCAGAGGGGACAGGACTCTTTGTCCTGCCATATAGTAGGGACATGTCGCCCTTCTTCATCACCCTGCCGTCTGGACAGCCTTAGTCTCTAGTTATCAGACTCCTTCAGATGACCGCTTGGGCACAGGCTTTATGCCATCCAGCCTCTTGGGACCTTGGCAATTTTCCTCAAGAAATGAGTTAAGATCTGTCCCATGGTGGCTCCAAGATGGGGTGGGGAGGCTCACTTGACCTAAACTTTATGAATTCCTTTAGGACTTTCCAAGATCACCAGACAGAGACAGCATACGGGAAATGTTTCCCAGGTGGTGTGCTGATGCCCACATCAAAAAAGGGTCATTGCCTACGGTGAAGCTGATTTCTCTGCATATAACAGAGGAGCCAGTTTAGCTTGGTGATTTAAAGCATGAGCTTTGGGGGCAGGCCAACCAGCCTAACCTTCAGTGAGCAACAGGCAAGGCACGAAAAAACTGGAGAAAACAGCACTTCTGATCCAGGCTGGTTGGGGTTGCAAATTAGATGTGAAAACGTTTGCAAAAGGCTCCAGGCACACAGTCGGTCCTTCATTCGTGGACAGCCACCGCACTAAAACTAGACCAAGAATACAAGGAAACTTTGCGGTCCGGTGCACGAGCTGCACTGAGCCGGCTTGGACGCTGCACAGCGGATTCGCTCGCACAGCGTGCGGGACCCAACCTACCCTCCTAACCTAACCACCCCGAGACCCCGCCCCCGTCCCAGACCACGCCCCCAGACCACGCCCCTGTCCCCGCCCCCGCACTACAGAAGTCGCGATCCAGCCGTAGCGAATCACGTAGCGGCGTCTAGCTCGGGGCGGGACTTCCTGCCGCCGGGCGCACGCGTGCGTGAGCGGAAGCCCCGCCCCGGAACTGCAGTCAACGCTGCCCCTGAAGGAGAGCCACGGAGGCGTGCGGGGCGCTTGGCCGGCGTGTGAGGGAGCCGTGGCGGCTTCTCCAGGCGGTCAGTACCGGCGCCAGAGCGGGACTGGGGTTAGCCCCCGGGCTTCACTCTGCTGGTCTGTCTAAGCCGCTGGGCTGTCGGCCCCGGAGAGGGTGGCCGGCGGCCCCGCGCCGGGGGCCCCCTGCCGTTGGCGTCCAGGCTCGATGGTGGCTTCGGCCTGTCCGCTTCGTGTGCCTGTCGTGCCTGAGGCGAGGCGCCAGCGGGGGCCGCGCACCTCGCCCGCTGGACCTGAGCACCCCCACCGTCGGCGCCGTGGAAGCCGGGTGCTGTGCGGTGGTGGCGTCGCCGGTGCGGCGGGGGAGCCTCCTTGCGTGCTGACGCTCGGCGTCGTGCCCAGCAGCCGCTGACGCGCGCCACCTGACATTGGCGTAACGATCCCCGAGACAGACCCCTTCGTCATCCCCATCTTACAGGCGAGGAAGGACCCTGGGGTTCACGGAGATTGGGACGTCCCACCACGGACCCCGAGCTGGTCCGGATTGGAACTACGCTTTACCTTTGGCCTTCCTTCCAGGATCTGTCCTTTTTTCTGGGCCTTTTTGGAAAGGGAGAAGATGGATCGAGTTCTCCTCAAGCGGCCACTGTTGAAAAATGTATCTTAAGTCCCTGCACATGTAGTGACAGAGCTGGATGGGCAAAGGCTTGGCGGGTGGAATAGGCGGTTTTGGCTTCTTGGAGCCAGGCGTGAGGAGGGGGAAAGGTCCTTGTCCGGATCGGAAAGCTGGCCCTCTGTCCCCTCCCCCGCAAGCCACCTCATTCTTTTTTTTTTTTTTTTAAAGATTAGAATTTGGATTTTTTTTTTAATGTTTTATTTATTTCTAGGAGAGAGAGAGAGAGAGACAGCGCGAGCAGGGGAGGGTCAGAGAGAGAGGGAGTCACAGACTGAAACAGGCTCCAGGCTCTGAGCTGGCAGTCAGCACAGAGCCCGACGCGGGGCTCGAACCCACGCACCGCGAGATCATGACGCAAGCGAAAGTCGGACGCTTAACCGACTAAGCCACCCAGGCGCCCCAAGCCACCTCATTCTTAATTCGGCCTTCAAAATAACTTGAGTGTGGCAGGTTTTATTCTCCAGGGGCTACATAATTTTATTTATCTGCATAAAGCATTTTGTGACTTCGATATTATGAAGTCCCTTCCCCTTTTTTAAAAGACGATGACACCTGTGGTCCGGGAGGATTGAGCAGAACTGAGGCACAGGAGCAGTTAAGTATTGGGTTTGAATAGCAAACCAGACAGCACGTGTCTGCTCGGTGTCCCGGGTACCCTCGGGTCCAGGCTGCGCTGCCTCGGCTGTTGGTATGTTTCTTCCTAACTCCGCCTTCTCTGTCTCTGTGTCCTCACTTCGTGGGGCCTGATACTCTGTATGCGGCTTAGAAAATGTCTGTTGCCTCTGAACCGTGTGCTTCTCAGTGGCCAACTTAATGGACTCTTTCCTCCCTTTTCTTTTTCAGTAACGATGAAGTTGAAGGAAACAAAATCAAGGCCAAAGCCACCAAGCTATGGCAAATTTCAGACGAAGGGAATCAAAGTTGTGGGAAAATGGAAGAAGGTGAAGATTGACCCAAATATGTTTGCGGATGGACAGATGGATGACTTGGTGTGCTTCGAGGAACTGACAGATTACCAGTTGGTGTCCCCTGGCAAGAATTCCTCCAGTCTTTTCTCCAAGGAGCCCAAGAAGAGAAAGGCACAGGCTGTCTCAGGAGAGGAGGAAGGAGAGTCGAGCTCCTCAAAGAAAAAGATGAAGTTGAAGAAGAATAAAGACATGGAGACCGGAGGGACCAGTGCTGAGAAGGAGTTTGAGGTCAGAGCTGCTGAGCCAAAGCCCCAGGGACGTGGCACAGTTTGTCCTGATCCGGAGGTAGAGGAGATGGTACCGGAAAGCTCAGCCCAGACTGTTCCAAAGAAGAAGAAAAAAAAAGGGAAAAAAAAATTGGCACCTGCCCAGGGTACTCTTCCAAAGGTGCCCAAAAAAGCCAAGACATGGGTGCCTGAAATGCATGACCAGAAGGCAGATGTAACAGCCTGGAAAGATCTTTTTGTACCCAAGCCAGTCCTTCGAGCACTCAGTTTTCTAGGCTTCTCTGCACCTACACCAATCCAAGCTCTGACCTTGGCACCTGCCATCCGAGACAAACTGGACATCCTTGGGGCTGCTGAGACAGGTAGGGGCATCCTTAGCTGCCAGGGCAAGATTGCTTTTGGATTGAACTTGCAGCTGTTAAAAGGTTGGATGGTTGGGAGAGGGGAATTTGGGGATATAACTGCAAAAGCAGTGTTGAATGAAGCTGTTTAGAAGTCAGCCAGCTCTGGGTTAGAATCTGGCTCTTTTTAAAAAAAATTTTTAAACGTTTGTTTATTTTTGAAAGAGAGAGACAGAGCATGAGCAGAAGAGGGGCAGAGAAGGAGACACAGAATCCGAAACGGGCTCCAGGCTCTAAGCTCTCAGCACAGAGCCCAACGTGGGACTTGAATTCATGGATCGTGAGATCATGACCTGAGTTGAAGTCAGACACTCAAATAACTGAGCCCCGCAGGCGCCCCAGAATTCTGCCACTTTGTAATTGGTACCCTGGACAGGTCACTTTATCTTTCTGACCTCCATAGGTCCCATTATAAAATGGAGATAACAGCAGTACCTACTTTTTTTGTTTTTTGTTTTTGACTTTGTCAAAATGGGTTAAATGTAAAGTTACAGTAAAGTTTACACAGTATGTTGTAAGTGATCTGCAAATGGTAGTTGTTTCCTGTTCTTGAGCCTTTTTCAGTGGCTCAGAGAGGTAGTCGGGCTAAGCTCAGCCCTCCAGGGAGGTAGATCTTTATTAGTGTAAGAAATAAGTGTCTAATTCTCAAGAGTTGTCCAAAGGTAAAAGGGGTGCTTTGGGAGCTTGGTGAGTTTATGTCCTTGGAAAGATTTGATTGTGTGGTAAATAACCATTAGGTAGACTTTGTGGGTAGATGTCAGCATGAGGTGACTGTTGGGACTAGGCCTTGCTGAAAGTTCCTCATTCCCTGGGCCATCTGAGACTTCGTGAAGCAGTGACAGATTGACTTGCCCTCAACAGATTAAATTACTGACTTTAGGGCGGAGCTTGTACTCTGAAGTCCAACTAGGCCTGAAGTAACCAAAAGAAATGTACATGTATTGTGAGCCACATATGTAGTTTTAAATTTCTTAGGTGCCATATTTTAAAAAGGTAAAAAGAAACAGATAAAAATTAATTTTAAAATATATTTCAGTTAATGTAATCAATTGTAAAATTCCTGAGATATTTTATATTCTTATTTTTATCCTGAGTTTTCAAAATCTGACATTTTGAGCTTGCAGCACATCAGTTTAGAGTAATCACATTATGGGGCGCCTGAGTGGCTCAGTCGGTTAAGCATCTGACACTTGGTTTTGGCTCAGGTAATGATCTTGCAGTTGTGAGGTCAAGCCCCACATCAGGCTCTCTGCTGACAGCATGGAACCTGCTTGGGGTTCTCTCTCTGTCTCTCTCTGCCTTCCTCTGCTCATGCTCACTCTGTCTCTCAAGATAGATAGATAGATAAAATAAAAATCAATATATTATAGAGTAATCTCATTTTAAGGGCTCAATAGCCATACATGGCTAGTGGCTATTCTTTTGTATGGCACAGAACTAGACCATCTGGACACTTGATGCCTTGGATTTCTGGAACGAGTGGTCGGGACACTATAGGTGAGGTCCTGTATGAGAGTCACATAGATGGAAGAGTAAGGAAGCCTCAGGGAAATGGAAATAATAATAACAATTTGAAACATTTTCTTAGACGTGATGTATCACACACTGTGTTAAGTGCATTATATTGATGAACTCAGTTCTCACAACCACCCTGAGATAGGTTGCATTATTATCCTCATCTTACTGATGAGGAAACTCAGCCTCATGGAGGACAGTCTCCCTAAAACTGCACAGCTGGAAGTGGGGGTACCTGGATTCTAGACAAGGTCTGTGTGCTATTAGGCATTCTGCTATACTGCCTTGTTATGCGCAGAGGCCTGGAAGCGCATTTCTGGAAGCAGAGGCAAGGTTGTGCAACCCACTGTCACTAAACCCTGACATTTGGATTCTTACCACAGCTCCTACCCAGTTATCCCTGTGGCATGCTGTGACTCTGTGGGTCCAAGATTCACAAAGACCTTTGGGGCTGTGAACAAACTGCTGCCCGTACAGATAATGAATGTTTCCATCACCCCCAAAAGATGGTTTGGGCTCTTTCAATAATCTCCTTTCCTGGGCCCTGCTTCTTGTTCATTCCCAGATATGCTTTCTATCACTATAGATTAGTTTGTGTTTTCAAGAATTTTATATAACGGAATCCTACAATATGGACTTTTGGGAGGAGGTGGGTGTTTTGAGACTCAACCATGTTACAAGTACCAGGCGTTCATTCCTTTCTATTGATGAGTAATATAACAGTATATGGATAAAGCATGGTTTGGTTATCCATTGATGGGTATTTTTGTTCTTTCTAGTTTTGGGCTGTTACAGATAAAACTATTGTAGGGGCGCCTTGGTGGCTCAATCAGTTATGCATCTGACTCTTGATTTTGGCTTGGGTCATGATCTCACGGTTTGTGAGTTCTAGCCCTGTATTGAGCTCTCTGCTGTCAGCACAGAGCCTGCTTTGGATCCTCTGTCTCTCTCTGTCTGCCCCTCCCCTGCCTGTGCACATTTCTCTCTCTCTCTTTCCCTCTCTCTCCCCCCAAAATAGATAAATATTTTTAAACACTATCATAGATATTGGTGTATTATTCCTGTATGTATATATGCTTTGATTTCTGTTGGGTAAATACCTGTGAAATGGCTAGACCTTATGGTAAATGTAACTTTTTAGGAGTTTTCCAAAGTGATTATAGCATTTTACAAACCCACCAAGTTATTAGAGTTTGAATTGGTCCATGTCTTTGCCAATACTTGGTATGTACAGTCTTTAATTTTATTTTAGACTTTAAAAATTTTAGTGTTCTTTCCCCTAGTGAGTCGTTGAGCATCTTTTCAGATGCCTGTTTGTTACCCATATTCCTTGGTGGCATCTTGTCAGTTCTCTTGCCCGTTAATGTTTATTCGAGAGAAAGAGAGTGCAAGCAGGGGAGGGACAGAGAGGGAGCAAGACACAGAATCTGAAGCAAGCTCCAGTCCAGGCTCTGAGCTGTCAGCACAGAGCCTGACACGGGGCTTGAACCCACAAGTCACAAGATCATGACCTGAGCCAAAGTTAGACACTCAACGGACTCAGCCCCCCAGGCGCCCCTGATGCTGTTGTAAATGGTAACTTAAAATTTTCTACTTCAGATTGTTGCTAACAAATAGAAATATAATGTCTTTGTATATTGACTTGTATCCTCTAACTTGGTACTAAGTAGCTTCTTGAAGATTACATCAGATTTTCTGCAAAGATGGTATTATCGTTCAGCCTACATGCCTTTTGTTTATTTTTGTCTTATCGCTATGACTGAAATCTCCAGTACAATTAGTTTTAGTTGCCCTTTATCGGACAGAGAATCAGCTCCTACTTTGCTGAACGTTTTTATTAGGAATGCTTATGCTTGTTGGGTTTTTTGAAATGCTCTTTCCACGTTTATTAAGACAGCTCATTTTTTTGGGGCACCTGGGTGGCTCCGTCAGTTGGGCGTCCAACACTTGATTTCGGCTCAGGTCATGATCCTGCAGTTGTGGGACTGAGCCCTGCTCTGAGCACAGAGCCTGCTTGAGACTCTTTCTCTCTCCCTCTGCCTCTCCCCTGCCTGCACTCTCTCTCAAAATAAGTAAACATTAAAAAAAGAAGATAAGTGGTTTTTAATTTTGAGTCTGTTCATAATGGTGAAGTACACTGATTTTCAAATACTAATCTAAACTTACATACCTGGGATAAACCAAACTTGGTCACAGTGTATTATTCCATTTATATATTGTTGTATTTTATTTGCTAAAATTTTGTTGATAAGTTTTGAATTTCTTTTCATGAGATATTTGTAGTTTTCTTATAATGCCTTTGTATTTGGAGTCAGAGGAATTCAAGCCTCAGAATGACTTGAGTATTCTCTATTTTCTGAAAGTTTATATAGAATTGGTATTTTTTTCTTCCTTATTTAGCAGAATTTATCTGCGCTTGCACTTTTAGTAGGATAGGTTTTGTTTATTTTTTTAAATGTTTTATTTATTTCTGAGAGAGAGGGTCAGAGAGAGAGGGAGACACAGAATCTGAAACAGGCTCCAGGCTCTGAGCTGGCTGTCAGCACAGAGCCCGACATACGAACCATGAGATCATGACCTGAGCTGAAGTCGGATGCTTAACCGACTGAGCCCCTCAGGCACCCCATTAATTAGTAGGATGGGTTTTAACTACAAAGTTAATTGCTTTAATATATTAAAATATTTGTGTTACGTATTTTTTCTTGAGTGATAATTTTCTTTGCGCTTCCATTAGTTTTTGTTTCCTGTCTTTTGAAGCTCTGTTGTACTTGTGTTTAAATGTTTAGGACTGTTATATCCTCTAAGTGAATTTATTCCTTTCATTATGAAATGCCCCTCTTTATCCCCAGTCTTCTTTTTTCTAAAATCTTCTCTATCTCATATTAATGTACCTTTTCCAGCTTTATTTTGATTAATGTTAGCATGGTGTGGTTTTTTTCATACTTGTAATTTTTTTTTTAAAGATTTCATGTTTAAGTAATCTCTACACCCAATGTATGGCTTGAATTTATAAGCCCTGAGAATGAGTCACGTGTACCAACTGAGCTGGCCAGGCATCCCTCATACTTGTACTTTTAACCTTGTCTTTGTATTTAAAGTGGGTTTCTTGGAGCTTCTGGGTTGGTGAACACATCCGTTTGCTGGGAGGGTGGTGCACCCCCATTCCAGAAAGACAGAAGCCCTTGCACTCAAGACCCTTCCAGACCTTGCCCTATGTACCTCTTCATCTGGTTTTTCATCTTTATAAAATATGCTTTAGATTAAACTGAGACTTGTAAGGAAAAAAACAAAATGGCATTCTTGTAGACAGCATATACTTGGATCTTGCTGTTCAGTCATTCTGACAGTCTTATTTATTGAGGTTATTTATATTTAATTTGATTATTGATAATGGTTAGGTTGTAATATGTTTTGCTCTTTGCTATTCTCTCTTTCCTCTTTTGGATTGAATATTTTTTGTGATTACATTTTATATCTTTTATTATTAGCTGTAACTCTGTTATGTCCTTTTAGTGGTTGCTTTTGTATTCATAGTATATCTTTAATATGTTATGGTCTTCCTTTAAGTAACAGTATACTATTTTATATCTATTGTAAGAATCCTACAAAAATATATTTCCATTTCTCCTCTCTTTTGTGCTTTCTGTTTTATACTTTATATTTATTAGAAATCCAAAGTACATTTTTATGTGTAATAGTTTTAAGTTTAAATAGGTTTAAACTTAAATAATATGTTTAAATAAGAAAAAGACATCTTTCATATTTACCCATGTTACCATCACTATTTTTGGTGCTCTTCCTTTGTACAGATCTGGAATTTCATCCAGTAGCATCTTTTGCATGGAAGACTCCCTTTAGCACCAGTAGTTCAGGTCCTGGTGATGATCAGTTAGTCAGCTTTTATGTGCCAAAATGTCTTTATTTTGCATTTGTTTTGAAAGGCTTTTGCTAAGTGTAGAGTTCTACATTGTCAGATTTTTTTTTTCAGGTGTTCAAGTAAAGATGTAATAGTGTCTTCTAGCTTTGATGGCTTCTGATGAAAAGTGCCATTTTATCTGAAGCATTATGCATCTTTTTGCTCTCTTAACAATTCTTAATCATAGTATACCTTGTTTTCTTGTGAGTTATTTTTTTTTAACTGAGAGCTGCTCATTTTCCTCTGAAAATTACTAGAGAGAATTCTTTGAGGCTTATGATAAAGGTTTCTTCCTCCAGAGATCACTTACTTGCTTTTGCTCGGGGCATTATAACTTTGGAACTGCTTTACATTCTCAACCTGAGGTGTCTTGTTGGTTTGTATTAACCACTTGGGGGATGTGAATTTGGGCTTCATATACATTCAAAGGTCAGTTTGAAAATGTTCAATCATAGATAAAAGTGTGCTGATTTAAAATTTTCTCAAAAACTAAAAAAATTGTCTTCTACTCCCATCTTGTTCATCAAAGGTCTTGAAAAACTATATATAGATTTCCATTCCTCACACCCTAATGTGGTGGTGTTTCTTCACAACAGTGGCAACTCTCACACACAAAACTTGTCTATCTGTTCAGAGTTTCAGTGTGTGGACTTTGCACGTAGTTCCCATTGTTGACCTGATACCTCAGGGCTAGTCTCCCAGACTTCTTGGGCTTTTAATTACAGATGCCCTCTGGCTGCAGTGCTGTAGGGGGTGGTGTGCCGGGTGGAGGAGCTTTGGGTTGGTCAGCCTGGCTCTTGGCTATTTTCGTGTGTAAAAGAAAGAGCCCCAGAGAAAGAGTATGTACATTTGTGGATTCATACTGTTTTTGTTCTTGTTTTTCTTCTAAGGAAGTGGAAAAACTCTTGCCTTTGCTATTCCGATGATCCATGCGGTACTGCAGTGGCAGGTGAGAAAGAAGCCTCCTCCGGCTCTGAGGGACCCAGGAGCAGTCCCTGGCGAGGCTGGAACCGAGGCTGGAACCGAGGCTGGAGTTTTGCCTGATGAGATTGGAATTGAGGGGCAAGCCCTGCCCGGTGACGCTGGAGTGAAGGCTAGCGCACCACCCAGCAAGGTCAAGGCTGGAGCTGCCATGTCAGAGCAGGTGCTGCCCCTCTGCAATGATGATGCTGGTGAAGGACCATCTTCCCTGATCAGGGAGAAGGCCATCCCCAAGCAGGACGAAGACAAAGAGGAAAAGCTTGATGAAGAGCAGACTGGAAGGTTACAGCAGGAATTGGTTGGCAAAATTGCCACCTGTAAAGCACATCCAAAGCGTCCTCTACTGGGACTGGTTCTGACTCCCACTAGGGAGCTCGCTGTCCAGGTCAAGCAACATATTGATGCCGTGGCCAAGTTTACAGGTGAGGTTCGTTTAATTCCATATAATAAATGTTCCCTGAGAAGATCCTAGGTGCTGGGGTGGCAAGGTGAACGAGCTATGGCTCCTTCCCTTCAGGGAAATCTTTCTCACTGCCAGAGAATTAAGCCTTACAGAAATCGAGGGACCTCTGTCGATTTTCCAAGGATGACACATAGCTAATGTCATTCTAGATGCATAGGAAATTAGTCATTTATCAGATATGGGGATGCTTAGGACAGAGGTGGGCAAACTAACTCTTTTTGTAAATAAAGTGCAGCCACACCCATTTGTTTACATTATGTCCCTGGCTGCTTTTGCACTGTCAAGGCAGAAAGAAGGAAAGGCCGCTTAACTCACTAGGCCAAAATGTTTTTGACCCTTTAAGAACAAGTTTGCCAACCTCTGCCTTAGGGCATTAGAGCTCACTCCTTTTGAGATGGGCTGCACAGTGTGAATTTTAACTTTATAGTAAAAGCGGCAGTTACTTACCGAGCTCTTACTGTGCCAGGCACTTTGCTAAGCACTTTGCCTGCATGACCCTGTGTAAGTTCTTTCCACGTTGGTACCTTGAGAAGTCCTCCACGAGAGACGAGAACAGAACAGTAGGCTGTTAGAGGAGGTTCAGATTAAGTGTAGTTGAGGGGGATGGGCAGGGCTTCCTAGGGAGGTGCGTGACAGCTGCAGAGTGACGACATTCCCAGCATTGTGAATGCTGCTCAGTTTTCCAGCAACTTTGGATGTAAACATGCCTACGTTCGATTCCAGGTCTACCGTTGTTGATAGAGGGGAGGGAAGCCGGCGAGGCCTAGATCATAGGAGACTTGATGTGCCTTCTAGGAGTGACAGGCCCGGTTTGGTCAGGCCCACTCTTTTAGTGCCCCCTGCAGGAGAGGGTAGCTGTCCTGGTGACTGATTGCCTCTGCTACTCTGGGAGCACCTGTGTCAGCCATGGCAGAAAATAAGCAGCCAGACTGAATAACAGGGTCTGTTATATTTTGTGTACCATAGGAATTAAAACTGCTATTTTGGTTGGTGGAATGTCTACGCAGAAACAGCAGAGGATGCTGAACCGCCAGCCAGAGATTGTGATCGCCACTCCAGGCCGGTTGTGGGAGCTAATTAAAGAAAAACACCCTCATTTGAGCAATCTTAAGCAGCTCAGGTAGGTGACGGTAAGCGGGCCTGAGGTAGCATGGTAATATATGCAATACCGTCTCCTCATCACTAAGTGCCCCAGCGTCATATCAGCCAGACTTTGGCCTTTAGAAAACCAAGCGTGCATGAGGGAGACTAATTGAGTCCCTGGAGGTGGTGGTATGTGTGTGTGTCTGTGTTGAGGGTTGGGATGGCAGTTGAGGGTGCTATAAATGACTCCTGCTATTGACCAGGTTATGTGGGTGTGTCTGGATCTGCAGGTGCCTGGTGGTCGATGAGGCTGATCGGATGGTTGAGAAGGGCCACTTTGCCGAGCTCTCACAGCTGCTGGAGATGCTCAGTGACTCCCAATATAATCCAAAGAGACAGACGCTTATTTTTTCTGCCACACTGACCCTGGTACATCAAGCTCCTGCTCGAATCCTTCATAAGAAGCACACGAAGAAAATTGACAAAACTGCCAAACTTGATCTCCTCGTGCAGAAGATTGGCATGAGGGGCAAACCCAAGGTCATTGATCTCACCAGAAATGAGGCCACGGTAGAGACACTGACAGAGACCAAGATTCACTGTGAGGCTGACGAGAAAGACTTTTATCTGTACTACTTCCTGATGCAGTACCCAGGCCGCACCTTGGTGTTTGCCAACAGCATCTCCTGCATCAAACGCCTCTCTGGGCTCCTCAAAGTCCTAGATATCATGCCACTGACCCTGCACGCCTGCATGCACCAGAAGCAGAGGCTCAGAAACCTGGAGCAGTTTGCCCGTCTGGAAGAGTAAGTGAGGCCTGTACCCAGAGCCCAGGCTCTGGCCATTAGGGCAAGGCTGCCAGGATGGTGCGAGAGGGCGGGAAGGTACCTTCTGACACGGAGGCCTTCTCAGTAGAAGGTAGCCCTCCTCTGCACATCGTGAAGCAGGACTACTCTCACTAACGCATTTGGTTGCTAATACTGTCCGATAGAAACTTTCTTAACAGCGAGTAATGATAGGGGTGCCTGGGTGGCTCAGTCCGTTAAGCTCTTGATTTTGGCTCAGGTAATGATGTCACAGTTGTGGGATCAAGCCTGGAGCCTGCTTAAGATGTTCTCTCTGCCTCTCTCTCTGCTCCTCCCCTGCTCCTGCTGTCTCTCAAAAAATAGTGAGTGATGGTGATGATTAATACCAATTGTTATCAGACACTTAATAGAGTAAGTATTATGCTGGCATTTTGGATACATTATCACATTCATTGAATTTGAACATCCTTGAGAAGGAGCAGAATAGATTCGTGGGTTAAAAGAGACTGGAACCAGATTGCTTGAGATCAAGACTTTGTGCCATTTCCGGCTGACCAAATTACTTCAGTTGTGTTTCACTTGTCTCATAATTAGCATAATGGTATAATAATAGAAGCTAATTGAGAGGTTGTTACATAGGTTAAGGGAATTTATACATATAAAGTATTTAGAACCATGTCTCGCCCACAGTGTGCACTTGCTGAATGTTAGCCTTAATACTTACTATGTGTCATTTACTATCATTATTTTCATATTACAGATTGAAAAAAGTAAGATCTGGGAAAGCTAATCAGCTTGCCCAAAGTTTCTCATCCTGAAAGTGACAGAGCGGGGCCTCAGGCAAGCCTGTCGGACCCAGAGCGCATGCTGTGTGTCCTACTGTGCTGTCATTGTGCATCTCTTGGGGCCAGACTGATGCTCAGACAGCTGTGTGCATGTCGTCAGGATAAGGGCCTGTGAAGTTGAGGCTGAGTCTAGATTGATTGACTTTTGCACAGTGTTTTGTCGGGTTACACAGTGATTAGTTTCTAGAACAAGTGTCTGGTTTACCTTCCTTGGAATGTTGCTATATAGAATTTAGTGGTTTACTTGATCAGAGATTAGGAAACTATGGCCCGTGGATGAAATCTGGCTCACTGTTCGGTTTTATAAGTACAGTTTTATTGGAACACAGTAAGGCCATTTATGTATTTTCTATGGCTGCTTTCTCACAGAGAACAGCAAAAGTTGAGTAGTTTCAAAGAGACACTCTCTTGCAAAACCCAAAGTAACTTAACCCTCTGGCACTTTACAGGAAAAGTTGCTGCCCTTGACTTAGAGCCGTGGTTTAACGTTTTATAAACTTTGATTTGCATCACATTCTTGAGCCTTACCTTGGAGCTATAGGGAGTGGGGATTCTGAAAAGCCCAGAATCTTAAGTTTTGAAGACATACCCCAAGTGCTTTGGACTTTCTTTGAACTATAGCCCAGTGAAATTATCTCATGCTTACTATGAACCAGGCACTGTTCTAGGAAATGGAACAGTGAATAGTGCAAAATCCTTGCTCTTGTGGGGTTTACATTCCAGTGGAGGGACATGATAAATTGAAAAGCAAGTATGTAGTTTGTCAGGTGGCGTTGAGTGCTAAGGAGCAAAGTTGTGCAGACTGTGGGGTATGGTCAGGGAGGTTTCTCTGAGAAGGATTGTAGCAGAGTGTGGACAGAGCAATGAAGCCTGAAAATCTGAAGAAGACCTTATAAGGCCTAAGGTGTAGCAAGTACAAAGGCTTAGAGGCCAGAGCATGTTGGGCACGTTTGAAGGAAAGCGAGTGTGTCTATGTGACTGCAGGGAAGTAAGTGGGAGGGTGATAGCAGATGAGGTCACTGACCTAGAATATGCATGGCCTCATTTGAGTTACTAGAGGTAGTCTTTATTGCTGTGTGTGGCTTGTTGATTGCGGTCAGTGAGACTCCTGTGGATCCTGGCTTCACAAGTGAATAGCTGTGTTTGTGCCTTGGGAAGTTAATCTCTCTGAGCCTCAGTTTCTTCATCTAGTGTATTTAGCAGGTGGTAAGAATTTGATTAATGATAGCTGTTAGTTATTATTAATGAGCTTTGTCTCCACCACAGCTGTGTTCTCCTGGCAACAGATGTGGCAGCTCGGGGCCTGGATATTCCTAAAGTCCAACATGTCATCCACTACCAGGTAGGGGCATTAGAGAATTTGTTGTATTGAATGGGGAATCTCTTAAGCGAAGTTTCGGGGAGGGAGAAAGAGGGAGGAATTGTTGGTCCAAAGGCCTCATGCAGCAGAGTATAAATATATAATTTTTTTTTTTAAATATATAATTTAAATTTTTTCTTTAAATATATAATTTATTGTCAACTTAGCTAACTTACAGTGTTCTACAGTGTATATAGTGTGGTTTTTAGGGTAGATTCTTGTGATTCATTGCTTACATACACTACCCAGTGCTCATCCCAACAAGTGCCCATCGCCCATTTCCCTTCTCCCCTGCTCTACCCCCCATCAACTGTCAGTTTGTTCTCCGTATTCAAGAGTTTGTGAGATTTATTCGTAAAAAACCTCTTGGCATTTCTGATGTCACATAGTCCCTCTCTCTGATTTGGGCAAACTAATTGATATTGGCAAGTTAGAGGATTATTTTCTTCCATGGAATGGGCATTGTGGCATATAAACTGGCTATCCTGGTATAGAGAAGTAGAAGAGTGTGGTGGCTAAGACCTGCCTGGGCTTCAGTCCCAGCCGTGTAACCTTGAGCTTGATTTATACCTTGTGTTTTTATTGGTTAAAAAGAAGTTTTTATAGTGTCTACCTTTCTAAGTTCTTGCTAAAGTAAATGAAGTAATTATGTGTGGAGAGCTTAGAAAAACACAGGGCACACCCTAAGCACTTACTAAATGTTAGCTGTTATTGATACTGACATTAATATTAGTACATGCACCTGGCATACATTAGCATGGAGTGGTGGTTAGGAATACGGGCTCCAGAACCACACTTGCAGGGTTTGAATGCTTGTGGCCTGCCTCATAGCTGGTTAACTTTGCATGTTGCTTAGCATCTCTGGTTTCAGTGTCTTTGTTGGTAAACTGGCAGTCATAATGCTGCTGAACCCCTAGGGTGATGATGAGAATTAAATGGGCTCCTGCTGATGAAGCACCTACCATGGTGCTAAGTACTCAGTAAATGGTAGCTATCTGGCATTACTATTTCTCCTTTCTAATTCTTCATGCTTTAAAAAGTCTTTCAGGGGCACCTGGGTGTCTCAGTTGATTGGGTGTCTGACTTTGGCTCAGGTCATGATCTCACAGTTCGTGGGTTCGAGCCCTGCATTGGGCTCTGTGCTCACAGCTCAGAGCCTGGAGCCTGCTTCAGATTCTGTGTCTCTCTCTCTGACCCTCCCCTCCTCACGCCGTCTCTGTCTTTCAAAAATAAAAACATTTAAAAAAATAAATAAAAATAAAAAGTCTTTCAGACTGCCAATTCAGTTTAGCAAATCTTTCTTCATCCTCTTTTTTGGGGAAAGAGGCTGAGTCAGTCTTTGTGGGAGATACTCAGATGAACAAAACACAGTCCTGGCCCCAGAGAAGTATCACATCCACTAGAGGAGATTCGGTGATCATAGCCGTAATTTAATGCAGAAGGTATTAGAAAGTTGTAAAATATAATGGGAGAAAAAGGTAACTTCTAGTTTGGGAGGTTGGAGCGAACTTTCTAAAAGATGCTTTGCATTTAAGGATAGGGAGGATCTGGGTATGTAGAGGTGGGAGGAGGATAGAACATGGGAAGTGGGCAGTTGGCCATGAGTGTGTGGGGCGGGGTAGGTTGGGAGAAGAAAGTGAAGAATGGCTAATAGACCTCATTTCTGGCACCATTATGAACAGTTCATAGTGGTGCTGAGAGCTGCATTGGAAATGACCGTGTTATCTGGCCTCAGTGGAGAAGACTGTTCCTGATTAGTGGTGTGTGCCACAGGAGTTGGGGAGGGATTGTCTGCACCCATGCCACACCTGGGGATGACATGTCCGTATATATTAGCACGGAGGCAGTGGAGCCCAGAGGTCAGAATGGACTTTGAAGCTGGACTGCTGTGGTTTAAATCCTGGCTCTACTATTTAATTCCGCTATTTATTAGGGGGTATTGCTTAACATCTGTGTGTTTCCGTTTCCCGGTCTCTAATATGGAAAATCACGAAAGCGTCTATTTTGTGTTACTGTTTGTGAGGAATAAGTGGGGTAATACATGCCGATGCTTAGAATTGCCTGGCCCCTGGTAACTGCTCGGTAAATGTTGGTTCTGATTACCATGTTCAATCATTCATGTAGAGTTAGTGAAGAACCAGCAGAGTTTCTTTAGTTAGAGTGGGAATTATGGTCAGAGCTTTGACTGTGGAAGATTACAGTAGCAGTTTTGGGTTGGGTCAGGGAGAGTGGGGAGGACTAGAGACGAAATAAGAAGTGACTGTTGTTCTGTTGAGTGGTCATGAGGGCCTGGGAGCAGGGGAGGGCAGAGCAGGGGGCATGGGAAGGCACACTCCGCACAGTGAAGATTTAGGACTAAGGGAGAAGGTTCTGGACCTGTCCACACTGCTGGAGAGGTTTCTGCTGCCTGGCTGGGAGGGAGGAAGGGCCAGCACTGGCTTGCTGGCCCTGGGGGCAAGAGCATGTTGGGGGATGACCACACACTGACTTCTTGGTTCCGCCTTTGGCAGGTTCCTCGCACCTCGGAGATCTATGTCCACCGAAGTGGCCGAACTGCTCGTGCCACCAATGAAGGCCTCAGTCTGATGCTGATTGGGCCTGAGGATGTGATCAACTTTAAGAAGATTTACAAAACCCTCAAGAAAGATGAGGACATCCCACTGTTTCCTGTGCAGACAAAGTATATGGATGCAGTCAAGGTAAAAATAAAATTTAAAAACCCAGTGCTGATGAGGGAAGGGATCATGCTGTGCCCTCACCTTGCTGTGAGGCTCTGGCAAGAGACACCTCCGAAACAGTAATGGTTCTGCCAACAGCTAACTGAGCAGATTTGTTAAAGAAATGGGGGCACTGGCTGTGTACAAGAGAGAGAGAGATGAGTGGCCAGAAATATGGGGAGTTTTCTTCCTGAGCCCTGCCCTCACTGCCTGCCCCCTGGAGCCTCCGCCACGCCCCGCCTCTCCTGGACGAGGACCATGAGGGTGGCTGCCTGGACATCACAGCCAGTGGTTGTAGGAAGTAAGGTCAGCTTGTCTTGCTGAGGCGTGTACTGAAGGTTTGTCACATTCCTGAAGCAAATGCCAGTAGTTCCTACCTTTGGGATTTTACATTTTGACTCTGCAAGCATTCAGCTGAGTAGGTGCTGCTAACTGTGGGCCATCGTGTGTCAGGTAGCAGAGTGGGCTGGCTTTTCTTCCATAGAGGTCCACTGGCTTGTGAGGCAGGCTGAGCCTGTGTTGGTTTAGGTACAAACGGAAAACCATGGCACTGGTGGCCGTTATGGTTATACTGGTAGGAGAGGAGTTTTCTCCAAGCCTCTTGCATGTGGAGAGCAGACAGAATTCCAGGAACTGAGGGTGCAAAAGCATGGAAGAGTTCAAGGACTGTTGGCTCCTCTGGAAAGGAATGCTAGCTGTGTGGGGAAATACAGTGGGGGGCAAGCTTGGGAGGGAGAGGATGACAGGACCCCCTTAGGAGGGTTGGGAGCGCCCTGGCTTCCTGTGGCTCCCTCCCCCACACCACAGCGTCTCTCCCATTTTGCCTGTGTTTCCTGTCCTTGTGGTTGGGCCTCAACACTGACGAGCAGGAGAGTTGAAATGTTTTTGGCAAAGGGTGACGTAGAAGAGAGAAGGCAGTTCTGAGAGTTTGTTGTCCCTGTGATCAGTCACCGTGGGGCCCTAACTCAGGGCTCTTGGGGTGTTTCAGGGTCCCAGGTCAGCTTGAGAGCTATTGGTGGTGTCTGGGGAAGAGAGTTCCCTTTGGACACCTGGAGATTGGCAGTCTGGCTGAGGTGGGCTTCCACCAGGTGCAGCTATTCAGGTTGGTGGTTCGGAAAGCTGGCTCTTGTCAGGAACCAGAACAAATTCATTTTAATGGGAGCTGATCTGAGGAGCTTTTTTGAAAAACACAACTTCTATGAGCCTTTGCTTCCCAGAGGCTGAACCCTCTGTCAAATGAACTCTCTACTCCTTTCCCCCAGGAACGAATACATTTAGCTCGACAGATTGAGAAAGCTGAATATCGGAACTTCCAGGCATGTCTGCACAACTCTTGGATCGAGCAGGCAGCAGCTGCCCTGGAGATTGAGCTGGAAGAAGAGATGTATAAGGGTGAGTGGGCTGGCTGGGACTCGAAGGATACGTTTAGCATTTTTCCTTTCAACTTTTGTCCAGTTGGAACCTCCTCACAACCATGGGTCTTTTTAAAATCAGCAAGATGCCTTTTCCTTCTTTGCCACAGGCTTTAGTCCCAGATGAGCCTATAGCCCTTGGCCTTTGTTCCCCGTGTCTTACTTGTCTGGAGCCTTGAGCTGCCTCCTCCATGTGGAAGGGCAGTGTTCGGTGGGCTCTGTGGCCTGGCAGCCCGTGCTCGTCCGTTCTCTTCATTGGCTGTGTGACCAGGTTGAGTTCCTTAATCTCTTTTGTATTTAGGCTGTCCTCATTTATAACATGCAGGTCATAAAGTTCCTACCTCGTGGACCTATTGCAAAGATGGCTTGAGTTTTCGAGTATAAAGTGCCTAGAACAGTGTCTAGCAAATAGAAAGTATCTGATAACATTTTAAGTTGTTTGTGATCATTATTGTTACATATTGCTATGTATTGTTATACTGTTCGTCATCTCTTCTGAGCTTCATGGTTTCAGAACATAAAACAGCAGGAATTACTGTCCTTATACACATGGAAACTAGAGGCTCACGGAAAAGGAGCCATTTGCACAGGGAAACAGCTCTACTACTGGGCCTTTCTTGAGCCCCTGCTCTGAATGTGGGCAAGAGCCTAAGGATCCAGGGATGAATCTCTGTGGTCCCTGCTCTAGGAAAGCTCTGGAGTCTAAGAAGTGGGAGAACCAAATCTAGAACTGACAGCACCAGAGTTAGATCCAGTGTTCTTTCCATCCCACAAGTGGGCAGCTCAGCTGAGGCGTTGGCTTTCTCGGTGCCAGAGCCAACAGGTTAGGAGGCTGACTTAAACTGTCTGCTCAGTATGGAAGCTGGGAACCAAATCAGTGGGCTTGGTGACAAGGAGCTGTTCCTGCTGTTAGCCCGGGCTTGGGCTGTTGACGGTTAGGCCCTGGCTTCCCTTCCTGAACGAAGGCTGGTGTGGAGCCCTTGGCCATGGCGGCCCCACAGGTGCCGTCCGTGCCAGTGGTGAGGTGCAGGAGAGCTGGGCTGCACACGGTCTCCTGGAGGTGCTGTAGCTGTGAGTCACAACAGTCACAGGAAGAAAATTGGTCTTCAAGTCAGGAAACTTGGGTTTAAATCTCAGTTTGACAGCTAGTTGGGTAGCTCTGTGACCTTCAAGCAAGTGACCTCGACTATAAAATGGAGACGACTCCTGTCTTAGAGGCTTTTTTTTGAGGAGTGAAGACACGGCCCTGAGCATCCCTCTTAAACTATGTTGGGAGTTAGCCAGCACTAGCTTCTGTAGAGGTTTTGAGCCTTGCTTCCCCAAGAGTTCTAAAACATTTTTTATCACAAGTATCCATCAAGGAAACAAAATGCTTCTACAAATCACAATAAATATGATGGTTTATATTGTGTTTTAAGGAAGAAAAACTGACCAACATGAAGAGCGCAGGAGACAAAAGCAGATGAAGGTCCTGAAGAAGGAGCTGCGCCATTTACTCGCCCAGCCGCTGTTCACAGATGACCTGAAAACCAAGTATCCGACTCAGTCTGGCAGGCTGCCCACACTCATGGCTGCCCCGAGAAGTGGTGAGTCTGCTTTGAGCTGCCTGGCCAGACAGAAGAAGAAGAAGAAGAAGAAGAAGAAGCCGAAAGAGCAGCAGCAGGAACAGCCGCAGCCAAGTACAAGTGCAAATTAACCACCCTCCAGGTCAGAGTCTGTGCGTGATGGCACGTTGTTCTGTGTTCTCTGGTTATATCTTCCCACTTTGCATTTCACTCCACCGTCCACCCCGGTTAGAAAACTCTCCCTCTTCCTTGCCAGCCCCCATTGCAGGCGAGACCTCATTCGCATTGTGTTGTTTTGGAGTAAGAATTCTATGCAGCAGCTTATATATTTCTGTATGCCAGTGTGTACAGGCTTCTTGTATGTTCAGCTTGATTTCCTCAATTAAAAACAGTAGTCAGAGCAGCATGTTATCCTGAGTTTTTAGCTGGATTGTAGCCGTGCTCATTCTTTGGCTGCAGGGTGCATGTGGGGTGTGTCTCATCCCACCGGACAGTGTGGATGGAGCAGTACGCCTTTGCTTGTGTTCCTGCTTGTCTCCACAACAGAACCCTAACGGCTCTTTAGTGCTCTCTCACTCACTCACAGCGTCTGCCTTGTCTGAGCCACCCTGCAAGATGGGGCCGGGAAGAGGTCGCCATCCTCGGGTTCTAAAAGAACACAGGCTTCCTTAACACAGGCTGAGCCACTTGTGGGGAGGCCAGCAACAACATGCTGAGTGCTCTGGTGCCGGCCAGTTTCTCCAGCCTCTTTTCTCCCCTCCCCTGTGTGACCAAACTGATTGTTGCCCGTGGGTCCCACGTGCCCCCTCCCTTGTCCTGAGCCTTTATACAAGCTCTTCTCTCCGCCTGCTTGCCTTTCCCATCCCTGAGCACTGCTGTATGTACTCTAGGTCCCTGAGCCCCCAAGAGGCCAAGTGTCCTGTGGGCTCCCATAGTGGCCGTGCTCACCCTCTTCCTAGCACTTGGCACATGGTATTGTCTCTGCTGAGCTCCTTGGCAGCATAGGCTGTTTTTATTACCCCTTGCAGCCCTTGGGCTTGGGTCAGGGCATTGTGTAAGTACGTGCCGAGGGAACTAGTGACCTCTTGGTGCCACCTCAGCTTTCTCTGGGTTAGTCTAGTGAGTAGCCACAATTGCCAGAGAGGCACAGCTTCTAAACAGGTGTCCCCTCGGCCTCCCGGTTGATAAGGTTGGCAGGATGGCGGCAGTGTTCCCTCAGCCCCTCTGGGTAACCACAGCGGGACAGCTGGCCTGAATCAGAATCAGGTATCATTGAGTGTTGACCGAGTACCAAGCACCAGTAGGCACCGTTTTCATCTGTTTTTATCACTTAGTGTGATAAGGTTCTGAGCTACAAGTCCCAGTGACTTTCTGTAGTTGAGAAAGTGGATACTGAGCAATTAAGACTCAGGATCACAGAGCAGCCAAGTGGCAGACCTGGGATTAGAACTGTGGGTATTTCCTTACAGGGTCAGGGCAAGTTCAGAAAACAGTTTCCATCCTAAAAGGACAGCAGTGTTGGCAAGGAGTGTCTCCCCGGGGTCACCAGTGGCCTGGAGAGGAGAGTGTGGTAGAACAGTCCTACCACAGTCTGAGAGACCAGTTCTTGAGTGACAGCTGTTTGAAGAGACGGGGGCCTATCCGCTATCTAAATAGTTCAGGGGAGGTTTAAACAGGTTTAAGGAACCTTAGTGGCACCTGCTTCATGAGCAGATCACAAACAGATCCACTGATGTCTGCTGACATCCTGCTCTTGTCTGCTGACAGCACTTCTTTGCGTTTTTTGGTGGGGTGTTATGTTAAAGGGGCAGGTTCTGAAAGATAAGGTTAGGCTCCCAGGCACTTGTCTCTGATCTGAGGTAAAGCCTGGGGGAGTCCTGTGGTTTCTTTGGCACCTCCAGTTCAAGGGCAGAATTTCCTGAGTATCTGGACCTTCCAGAAAGGGACCTTCTGGACTCCCTCTCCGCTGCTAATTTACTTATACACATAAGCCCTGTGGGAGTGTTGATCTTCCACCAGGCCAGGTACCAAATACTAAGAAACTGGGACAAAAGTTGTCACGGAAACCATTTTAATGCTAAGAAAATGTTTCCACCAACTGCAGGGAGAAGCTGTGGGACCCGGCCTGTGTCCCATGGGACCCGGGCCCCCCACCCTACAGCTCCTTGCCCCCACATGGCTGGGGGGAAGAGGTTTCTAAGCCTTGTCTGACGGTTCCTGACACTCCCATTTGGGAAGCCAGGTTCCATCCCAAGGTGGCATTTCTCCATGTTGCAGCGAGAGACCTGCTGCTTCCCTGCTTGTAGAGCGCTGGGTCAGGTCTCAAAGTTGTCCTCACACAGTCTTGTCCCACTCTAACCAGTGATCCTGTGACACATGGGTATTGTCTCCATTTCACCAGTTTGGGAATTGGAGCTCAGAGATCTGAAGTACTTGGCCAAGGTCACATAGCCAGTAAGTGAAAACGTGGGATTTGAACCCACGCAGTCTGGATGCAGGGCCCCTTTGTGCTTAAAATAAGAACCTAGTTAAAAGCAAAGACGGTTTGTTCTTTTTGTTGCTAAACATTCCCATTTATAAAGTTTCCTTTGGAAAGAAGGTAATAAATGTGCAGTTACAAGGACAGACTCTGAAAGCAACTTTCCTGCCTGCTCTTGATTTGGAAAGGGATGGCTTTGTGAGGTGGGGTGGAGAATTATCCAGAAAAGTGTGAATGCCAGCATGACAGGCCAAGTGACCTCCGCACATGACTGGGTTTTAACAAGTTACCCAGTTCTGCAACTCTTTTCTCTACTGGTGCTGGTCTTCATACAAGGTCTGCGTGTGATGCGAGGGAAGAAAGCCAGGGCTTGGGTTGGGCCAGTGGTTTTGTGGAAAACAGGAGGAAGCACAGAGCATAATTTGCCTTTCTCCAGCGTTCTGATTCTAAGCTAGTAGGATCTCTCCGGGGAAGAGGGGCCCATAGCAGTGCTTGCAGGTGCTCAGACCGGGAAGCACAGAATAGGGGTCTGAGAGGGACTTTGTCCAGCCAGTCTGCCAAACAGAAATCCACCTTTGTGAACACGCCACACACTGAGCAGTGGCAGCCGCGCGGCGGCTGCAGTGTGTGAGAACCCAGCTGGGGGCCCAGGCTGGCTCACGGCCCCTCAGAGCAGCCAGAGCCATTCAGCCTGGTACTGTGGTCATAGCCTTCAGTTTGAATGTGGTGACCCTGGTGGTCAGTCACAAGTCCCATAATGCCCTCCTCCCCCTCCCCGTTCTTCCAGTGTGTTGGTCACAGACCCTGGCACTCCTGCCCAGAGCAGGATGGGACATAACCAATTCAGAGATCAAGGTCAGGTTTCCATTCCTGTGGAAAAGTGACATCACTTAGTGTGAACCCTTGGGTTTGAACTCCAGCTAAGGGGACTAGGGGAACCGGGGTCCCTGGCTGGAATTAACACACCCTAACAGGGGTCTTCACAAAGGCAGAAGTTTGTGGGCCACGCCCGGGAGCGGTCTGCGGCCTAGTTCCTGTGCAGTCCGGCTGGCAGCAGACGCGCACTGGAGCACCGGTGGATTCCCCTCAGTCCTGCAGAATGGATCCCGCGAGCAAAGACCGTGGGTTAGGGAAGTAGCCCCTCAGGCAGCTCCGCCCCTCCACGTGCTCCGTTTCCTCCCACAGAGGGAGGGAGCTTGCCAGCTGTGCCCCACATTAGCCAGGGCTCTTTGAGGCCCGGGGGAGGGGGGCGGGCGGGCAGCAAGATGACAAGGGATTACTAAGGGGCACGTCCATGTGGATGAACAAGGCAGCTGCCAGCCGAGGCTCTAGGCTTTGAGGTGGTGTCCACGGCACAACTCTCCCCCACCGCCCCTTCCCTTGTCTTGTCTCCATTCTTTCTCCCCTAACTTCCTGCCGGCCCACAAACCAGGAAGGTGGGGAAAAGCAGCCACAGACAGCCTTGCAAAACTTGTCTGCCCTGCCCGGCTGGAGTCTGGCTGCATGTGGGCTCTCCACCCGGAGGATGAGCTAGATTCTGCTTCCAGGCTGTGCTGGGGATGGGGAGACCACTTCCTGGGCCTCTCTTCCAGTAGGGCTGGCTGCAGAACGCTGAAGGGCCTGCCCATGGGCAGGCAGCCCTGGCCTGAGAGAGGTAGTCGGGCCACACAGCAGCTTGAGCTTCATGCTGAAAGCCCCTTTCTAGACTTTGGCGGAAAAGTTGTTTTCAAGTTAGGGTGAGAGGACGTGCCCCTGGTGAATGTCTGGAACCTCGCTGAAGTCCTTAACAGCGCTTCCGTCGACCATCCACCGCAGCCCAGTCCGTCAGCTGATTGGACTGGGCTCTTTTCTGCAGAACTGGTGAGTCACTGGAGACCGCTGATCTCGAGCTTTTCCTCCCAACAGAGAGGTACCGCCCCTGGTGAAAGGAAATCAGGGGGGCCCTAGTTTTACACAATAACAGAATGTCAGCACTGGCAGGAACCTTGTCCAAATGAAGACACAGGCCCAGAGAGGGTTGGGGACCTGCCCAGGGTCTCAGGGACCTAGGAGCAGAGCCAGGCCTTCTGGCTGTGTAGCCCTGAGTTAGAAAGCATTTGGTCCTCCGTGAAAATAAATACTAAGAGTATCACCAAGTTACCGCAGTCCGTGATGGGTAGGCCGTGTTCCTGGCCAGTCTGCCCAAAAGGCTGTACGTTTTCTAACTATAGTCTAAGTTGCTTAAAAAAATTAAAAAGCCGGAATGTTCCTTTTGGAATGTAGTCCCGTTAGGTGACAGGCTCCACTGTGTGGCCTAAAAGTAATCAACGTTTATCGGCTGCATAAAGGATGTTGTAGTGGGAGGTTTTATAGAGCAGGTAAACGGAAGGGGTGGCAGCCTCGGGGAACACGTGGTGGTTCAGGGCCGTGTCCATCTCATCCACGTACTCCACCTGCAGGGCGATGTTCAGTGCCTGAGACAGGGCTGTGATCTGGATGTGGTCACACTCCATGGCCATGGGCTCCACTTCCTGCAAAAGCCAAATGAAAAAACAAACCCAGTTTAGGAAGGACGACGAGGGAGAAGCCCACCCCTGGCTTTCGTGGCCCCGGGTCACAGCGTCCGTGCTGGGAGACTGTCTTCACGACAGCTCCTCGGGGAGGAGGTAACAGCCAGGAGTCCGCTAGGACTGCGAGGCCTGAATCAATCTTCCTGATTCTGGGGTCTAGGCGCACGTGGGGAGCGCCTTCTGCCTTAAGGATTCAGGCGAGGGGGACAGGAATATTTGAACTTGGCTTCCTAATGCCCAGAGCCCAAGAACGTCCGAGCAGAAGAGGACTGTCGTGAAGGCATGTAACAGAGGGCCGGGCGAGTGAGTCCAGATGCTGGAGAGGGACAGAGAGGCAGAGGTGGCGGCAGGCCGGCAAGCGTGTCCCCCATGACCAGGGCAGCTGCCGGCCCCGGCTGATCGTCGCCGCGCAAGAACGAGGCCCTGGGAGCGGATCTTGGCGAGAGATCCACGCAGTGATGAGAAGTACCCAGTGCTTAGATGTTGGCAACTCTTCCAGATAAATAAATCATAAGCCAAACACATCTTAGGACAAACCTGACTCTGGGGCCCGCTACTCTGCAGTTCTGTAAATAGTCCAGGCCAAGGCTCTCATTTCTCAGATGGGAAATCTGAGGCCCAGGCTGGGAAAGTCCTTGCCCAGAGCCACACTGTTCAGGCAGCTCACGTGAGGTAGGATCTGCTTCAGGCTTGCTAACCTTGTTCTTCAGTTTCCAAGGCAGACATGACAGCAGGTCCCCTGCCTAGGGCTGCTGGTGCTCAAGTCTCCTGAGGGCGGAGGGACTTTCACAGCACTTCCCTGCAGCCCACACACTGACCTGTCTGTCGTCCCGTCCCCGCCGCCCCCCCCGCTCCTCCCCCCCCCCCCAGCGTGTAGTACAGTCCCAGGAGGTTGGGTATTACACAGCAGAGCCTGGGGCTGGGGGCAGAGTCCCCAAAGCCTGAGACCCTGAGGACCTACATGAGCGCAGAAGTCCTTGATGTCCATCTCCTCATCGATGAAGTGTCGGAAGAAGTCTGCGCGGTTCTTGATGCAGGCTGAGGTGAGCAGGCGCAAGAACTGCACGATTCGGTCTGAGGCGCTCTGGTCGTTGAACACCTTCAGCAGGCTGCACTCGGAGCCGTCCTTCTCTACGAGTTCTACCACGCTGTAAAACTGCGCCCCCCGGGCCATCAGGCTGGGGAGGCCCAGGCAGGACCTGCCCTCCTCTGAGGGGCTCTTTTCACAGGAACCACCCCCCCACGTGTATTTGTTTTTAAATCCTCAAATTGAGGTACCAAAATAAATCGATCTGGGACCAAAGCTAAGTAAGAGGGATAGAATATTCTGCAGTGCGTACCTCAGCCCAGAGCTGTGTCTGGGGAACAGCAATTGGGGGGGGCTCCTTCCATCACTATGGTTGGGGCTCTTATTTACAGATTCAGAACTGAATCCTTCGCGAAGGAGATCAGGGGAGTAGGAATGGGTGAGGGAGGCCGGGGGAAGTTTCCAGCCTGAGAGCTACCTCCCCAAAGGAGATGTCTCCTCCCTGAGCAGGGCAGGGCCCTGGGCTCCCTGTCCCCCGACAGCCCCGCAAGCAGGAAGCAACTGCCAGCCCTTCCCCAGCTGGAGGAGCCAGAAGGGCACAGCTATGGAGCCGTGGGCCATGAGGGGCTCTGGCCAGTGCCGGCACCTCTCTGCTCCGCCAGTGTGGAAGGACCCGGTCCCTCAGCCGTCCCGCCCAGGTTAACTCACAGCATTAAAGAAGTTTCGGAACTTGTGCTCTTCAAAACCAGCAGCCAGAAGGTCATTTGGGGTCTGCAGGACACGCTCTTTGAACCTGAAGGGGGTAGATTGAGGCTCACACGGAAGTGCTTACAGAGCATGTCTGTGATGGTCAGTGCCTCCCGCTCTCACCCGCTGCATCTGACTTTGGCTCAGGTCATGATCTCTTGGTTTGTGAGTTCCAGTCCAGTTCCACACCAGCTAAGCTCGAGCCCTGCTGCTTTCTGTCTCTCTGCCCCCTCGCTGAGCCCCACCCCCAGAAAAAAAAAATCAAAGTATGTAAACTTAACAAAATGAATTATACTAAGACAGAAACATTCCAACATCAAATTCCTGATTATCTCTGCCCTTGAGGTTACCTGTCTGACCTGTGTGGTGGGAGAGCGGATAGTGGGCTGCAGCGTGTTGCCCTTGTCCCCGCTCAGCGACCCTGTGACAGTAGCTTGAAAACTAGTCACAACACGCGTGTTTATACCACCAAATGGGCTAACACCGCAAATTGGGCCTTCCTGCCCTGCAGCCATTGAACTTTGCCAACTCTGACAGTCCTTCAGACCTATCCGGCGGCCCTTGATCTCCCTGTCTGCTCCCACCGCGGGCCCCCAGTGGCACGGCCCCTTTCTGGGACCAGTCCTGATACTCTTGGGGGCATGGTGAGCCCAGCAGCTGCTGGCCCCCCGGACATGGTTTAGTCGCAGAGAGGACACAGAACAAGCGACTGGGCAGGAGGGAGGCTCCGGGGGCCAGCTGGCACTGGCCCTGGGAAGGAAGGCCGGACTCCAGTGGGGCGGGGGGGGGTGTCACAGGAGACTAGCGGCACAAGGAGGTTTAGGTGCCTCACTGCGGGAGAGGGGTGACGTGTGTGGAGCAGAAATGTCTCGCCCAGGACGGGAGGGCCTGCTGGCCAGGGCAGGCATGGGGACACCCTGCTGGCAGCTGCTTGTGGGCTTTGGGCCCCCTTCCCTCCCTGGGTTCCCTGAACCCCGGCTGCCTTCCCACACTCATTCCTCACCGTGCCCGCTGACCCCCGCCCCGTACCCAGCACTGAGGAGCGGCACGCAGGCCCAGCCAGGTGGGCAAACGCCCCGGCCAGGACCCCCACCCCGGACCCCCACCCCGTGAGGCCAGCGTGGGAAGGACGGCGGCGTTGGGACTTGGAACAAGGCACTCTAGGCTGTAAGCCAGCTTTACTGTGACCTCGGGTGAGTCTCGTAGCCTTCCTGAGGCTCGGTGTTCTCCCCTGTAAACCGGGGGAACGTGAACCTTGTACACCCCACCGCCTCCGGACACCCCCGCTGGAAGGCTCGCAGACACTTTGGACCCCGGACCACAGAACAGAGCTCGCAGCCTTCTCCCGGCCCCTTCGCAGCAAGTGGCTCTCCCAGCCTGGGAACACGCGGGCCGAACACCGGCAGCCCTCCGCCTGCCCTCAGCTCCTGCGCCACGGCCACGGCCACGGCATCTGGAGTCCGACCGAGTCCTTCCACCTGCTCACGAAGCCAGTGTCCCCTCCGGTCCCTGAGCACGTTCCTTGCGCCCTCTCAGTCTGTCCTGCGGATGGCAGGCCGGGCCGGGCTCCGCTCAAACCCTCGGTGGCCCCATCTCATTCAGGCTGAAATTCAAGGTCTTTATAGAGGCTCATGAGCCTCCCCGCTCCTTACCTCCAGCCCCTACTTAAAACTGCAGCACCGCCCCTCCCCCCAGCCCCGGACAACTTGGCCGCCTTCCCCCGCTAGTTTTTTCCTACAACACTTATCAGCGCCTGACATATCGCGTGTGTTTCCTCCTAGCACGCCTGCTCCACAGGAGGGGCGTTAGGTCGGCTCCCTCTGCCGCACCCCCAGGGCCTACAACAGGGTCTCTGGGTGATGCCTGCAGGGAGCGAGGGTGCCCTGGAAGGAGTGTAGGGGTGAAGCTAAGCAGCATGCGGGGCTGGTACAGTCACATGAGGGGCGGGCTTTGCTAGCATCACGTGCTGAGCCCTCCTGACAACACCCTAAGTATGCAAAATTATCCCCCGTCCACAGACGAAACGGAGGCTCAGAGAGGTGGGGTAACTTGCCCCAAGTCACACAGCAAGTAAGCAAGAGAGTGAGGTCTGGCCTTAGAGACCCTGGCCTCTGCCTGGCACAACCCTGGGGGACACGGGTAGCGGGGAAAACCCCTGTACTGAATTGTTTCGACCCTCAGGGCCGTGGGGAGACAGCAAAGTGGGTCTGGCACCAGGGTCTGCAGATCCAACCCAAGCGCTCTGTGACCTGCGTCTGCTCTGCTCCCGCATGCGTCAGGGAGTGGCCTTCGTCAGATTCTCGGGGCAGTGGGAGCTCCAAGGTCAAGAAGCAGGTCTCTTAGCTCCTTGCGGCTCAAAGTGTGGCCCGAGACCCAGCCGCGGCGGCGCCCCCGGGAGCTCGGGAGAGAACTCGGGAGAAACAGACTCGAGGGCCCTGCCCCAGACTGAGTGGAGCCACACCCGACAGGATCCAGGCGGGCTGAACAAACGGTGATGCTAGGGACGCCCTGACCGAAGCCCAGACCCAGCGGCCTAAACGATCTCTCCGGGGGCAGCTCCTGGGCATCTGCCTTCCATAGCGGGCGCATCAAGACCCAGGCCTGACCAGCGAGATGCCTGGTTACACACACCCCGAAAGGGCAGCCGCCCCGGGGCAGGGCTCCTTCATTTCCTCCTTGGAATCTTCAAGAAGGCGGCCAGCGCGGCCCACCCGGGCCGCCTCCGGCCAGCGGGCTGGCGGCACCGCGAGGTCACTGGTTCCCCCCCCCCCCGCCCCCGCCACCCCGGCCGCCAGGCTGCCCCCACCCCCGCCACGGTGTCCCCTCCCGCCCCAAGTGAGGCGGGCTGTGCCCGGGATGGGGGGTTCAGGGCCCAGTGCTCCCTCGCGGCCCCTCACCTGAGGGCCTCCCTGCTCCTCCCCAGCAGAGACTCCAGGTAGGCGTAGCCCAAGGCCCGGTAGAAGCAGTTCCCGTCCCCCTTGGTCTTGCGGATCTCGGTGAACCTCTTGCTCAGTTCCTGTCGGGCAGAGAAGGAAACGTGGACGTCTGCGACACCACGGACCCTCGCGTCCCGTCCTGGGACCGAGGCCTCAGCCCGGCTGCCCCTGCACAGGCTGCCGGCTTCACCACACGAGCGTTAGAGCGCGCTGCGCAAGCGTGTCCTTGCGGCGCTGAGGGAGGGGCGCCCTCAGGCAGCCCACAGTCTGTGGGAGACGGACGGACGGACAGACCGACAGACGGAGAGGCCGGGGGCAGGGGGGAAGCACCGGGGTGTCTCAGGGCAGGGACATCCGCACCAGTCTTCGGAAGTCGGAGAGGACTTCCTGGAGGAGAAGTGGTGTGTGTGGCGGGGGCGGCATGGGTGAGCGAAGGCCCCGGGGGATGGGGGGGGGGCGGGGTGTGGCTGGAGGGCGGGGAGTCTGCAGAGTCAAGGTTGGGTCCGTGAGGAGGCAGAGAGGCTGCCCGGGCCTCCTCAGACGGAACCAAGCCGTCCCGCCGGTCCTTCAAACGTTTCTCAAAAGCTGCTGTCCCCCCGCCCCACCTCCGGCCCTGTTCCTAGCTGCCCTCTGACATGTCCCGGACTCCCCTTTGCTGCCTCCTGGGGGGGCTACTGTTGGGGTTTTGACAGCAGAGCACGGCCTTCAAGGCCCTGCTCCCACCGCAGGGATGAGACGGCTTGGAGCTGACATCCCCGGCAGGAGGGCCTGCTCCTCAGGACCCCCACCCCCTCCCCTGTGCGCCCCCAGCCCCTGCTCCTGCCCCAGGGAGTGCTCCCCACGGCTGCGGGACAGACGCAGAGGCCTGCTGTCCGCAGAGACGGGCAGTGCCCGGGCTCCTGCTACCGCCCTGGTTCCGTGAGCTGTGCCTACTTCCTTCCAGCAAACTCCCCGTCTGCGTAGCCCAGCGGGAGCGGCCCTTCCCCGCCGAGAGACGCCCTGACACCGCAGTTAAGGATGCGGCCTGGTCCGAACCCCGGCTGGTCCGGCGCTAGGGCTGTGGGCCTGCCTTGGTTTCCTCGGCTGTAAAACGTGGATCCTAAACGTACTGACCTTGCAACACTGTAATGAGGTCCCAGTGAGTGAATAAAGCACTTAGGACAGCATCTAGCTTTAAAATAAATTGCTATATATGGGTTTTTTGTTTGGGCAACTAAAAGATTTCTCAGCAAGGCAAATGCCCAACATGGGAATATTCTGGAAGTCCTTTCACTGGCCAGGGAGCCCAGCCCCAGCGCTAAGCCGTGCTGCCTTCCAAGTGGCCCCTTCACCTCGGGTCCCAGCTCCAGCCCCTTTGATCTAAGATCCCCTCCACGTGAACCTCACCTGGATTTTCCTTTGGTAAATCCTGTTTTCAGGATGGT
This sequence comes from Hyaena hyaena, assembly GCF_003009895.1. Taxonomy (NCBI): domain Eukaryota; kingdom Metazoa; phylum Chordata; class Mammalia; order Carnivora; family Hyaenidae; genus Hyaena; species Hyaena hyaena. Next base: position 1,004,828 of record NW_024081310.1, on the reverse strand, counting down.
CCCGAAGAATCGATAGAATGTCACATTTTTCTGATATTAGGTCGAAAGATGTTTCACTCTGAAAGAAAAAGCAGCAAAGCTGTGACCATTTCAAAGCAACGGATGGGCTTCCACCAAGGAGGAAGCCTCTGAACTGCCAGTCACATGACCCAGTGACTGTCACCTTCCCCCAGAAGGCACAAGCGAGGCTGCCAGCATCCTGGACAAGGGGGTCAGGGTCTGCCCCATCAAATAACTTCCGGATGGGTTCATTTTAGAGCCTTCATGCTGGAGCATGAGGTGTCCCCTCGTCTCCTGTCCCTCCTGTCTCATTCGTTCGTCAACAATTCCTGAGCAGCCAGCTGGCACCGAGTGCCTGAGTGCCATGTGATGAGCTAGAAACAGATGTTAGAACATCTGGCAGAGACGCCACCTACCGGTGAAAGTCCGCACTGCCGCTCAGGAGGAGTCTGGGTCCGTTCCAACCCAGAGGCAGGGCGTTGGAGGCTGAGAAGAAATCTGCAGGGAGTGGTAAGGGCAGGAGACATGTCTGTTTTAATAGCCAACTCCCTGCCAGCCTCCTCCCTGCCTCATGTTGTTCCTGCTCAGAGAAGTGGGAGACGCGCCCCTGCCTCGCGGCCCAAACCCCAGAACAGCTCTGATCTCAGCGCAAAAATAAAATAAGAAGATTGGTGTTAAAGCCACGTGGGGTTGAATTTAAGCCGTGGTCCCGGGACCCGCACACAGACAACCCAAGGAGACCGTTAGGCACCAGCACGCAGGCGAAAGGTGGTTGTTATTCGGGATTTCCGTGAATGGAAATCCAGTTTTCCATCAATGTATTGCCATCATCTTTGCCAGAGCCTCACCGCTTTGACTGTATGCCTCCAACCACGAGGGCCTTTCCTGGGCAGCCTCTCTGCCTCCTCATGGACCCGACCGTGACCTCAACTCCACACCACAGGGCTCACAGAGGAGCCTTGATGCCACAAGTCCCTATCCACCTGGGAAAAGGTCTGGGCTTTTGAGGATTTGATTTCTCCGAGGCTCACCGCTGGAAGCAGAGGGCTAGGCCACGAGATCTTACGAGGTGTACGTGACTCCCAGGGCTACCCATCCCCTCACTGGCCAGTGAGCTGCCATCTCCCAGTGAGCTGCCTCGGTTCTGATTCCTGTACCCGGCCGCCGGGACGGAGGAGAAGTGCTTTGTCTGGTTAGGGGCATCTCTGGGGCCCCGGATGCCCTCTGCCATCCAGGGGTCCACACAGGCCTCCCTTGGTATAGAACATTTACCAGATTCCCCAGGGCCCATCACAGGGCCTGGAACAGAGCTGGGGATGAGAGGTTTGTCAAAGGAATAAAAGCCACCTCCTCTACGAAGCCTCCCTGGTTGCCCCACCCCATCCAAGTCAGGCTTGAGCACTCCCTCAAACTCACACTTTATTCCTTTTCTCCCTTTCTGGCAACCCCAAACATGCCTCCTCCTGGATTTGGGAGCGGGGGTGGGAGGTGGGGGGGGGGAGGTCAGGCCAACTTTCCAGAGAAAAACCTGAGAGTGGAGAAGGAGGAATGTGCTGTCCCAAGGAGGAGAAAAAGTGTTTCTTTCTTTTTTTTTTTTTTTTTTTTTTTTTTTGTTTTTTTTTTGTGGGCCAGGGACAGAGCGCGAGCAGGGGAGGGTCAGAGAGAGAGGGAGTCACAGACTCTGAAACAGGCTCCAGGCTCTGAGCTGTCAGCACAGAGCCCGACGTGGGGCTCGAACCCACGAACTGCGAGATCATGACCTAAGCGAAAGTCGGACGCTTAACCGACTAAGCCACCCAGGCGCCCCGAGAAAAAGTGTTTCTAAAAGAGGGGTCAGTGCATGCAAATGCTTGGGTGAGGGGGAAGAGATTCTGAGTTTTACTTCTGGAAGCTTCCATTCCATACCCATCCTTCTTTGCAAAATTAAGTCAGCTTCAGGCTCCTTCCTCACTTCAGCTCTGACATGACAGGGGCAGGGAAACCCTCAGAAGTCCAAGAAGCATTCTGGGGACTGCTTTTCCACCAGTCACCCCGCCCCCCCCCCACTTCTTCCCTACCAACAGGGTCCCTGTTTTACTCCAGGCAGTGAGGCAGAAAATGCCTGGGCTAAGTCATGACAACCCTAACTCCTCTTTAATGATTTCTCTAGCCTCCCTTGTATCCAAGTGACCAGGACTGGCCAACTGCATCCATCACACATGTGCTGGGGGGCGGAGGGGGGGGGAAGTGCGAGGTTGGGGGAAGACTTTCAGTTTTAAATAAAAGGAACAGAGATCGAAGGTCCTCCTCCTTCCTGCCAGTGCAGATGCAATGTCTGTATTACAGCAGCCATCCTGTGCCCATGAGGCAGAAAGCCAATACACAGAGAATGGTCTGGTGATCTGCTATTCTTTTTTTCGATGTGCAATAGAATGCTTCGTCTTTATTTGTAAAAAAAAAAAAAAAGTTTATTGTCAAGTTGGTTTCCATATAACACCCGGTGCTCATCCCCAACGCGCTCTCCTCCATGCTCATCTCTCCCCTGCCCCCACACACCCATGAGTCCTCAGTTTGTTCTCAGCATTCAAGAGTCTCTCAAGGCTTGCCTCTCTCCCTTTCCCCCACCATTTCTCCCCTTCTTCTCCCCCATGGTCCTCTGTTAAGTTCCTCCCAATCCACCTATACGTGCAAACATATGATATTTGTCCTTCTCTGCCTGACTTATTTTGCTCAGCATAACACCCTCAAGGTCCATCCATGTTGCTACACATGGCCAGATTTCATTCTTTCTCATTGCCATGTAGTATTCCATGGTATAGATAAACCACATGGTATAGATAAACCACATCTTCTTGATCCATTCGTCTATTGATGGACACTTAGGCTCTTTCCATGTTTTAGCTATTGTGGAGAGTGCTGCTATGAACATTGGGGTACACGTGCTCCTATGCCTCAGCATTTCTGTATCCCTTGGGTAAATCCTAGCAGTGCTATTGCTGGGTCATAGGGGAGTTCTATTGTTAGTTTCCTGAGGACCCTCCACACTGTTTTCCAGAGGGGCTGCACCAGCTTACATTCCCACCGACAGTGTAGGAGGGTGCCCGTTTCTCCACATCCTCGCCAGCACCTAGAGTTCTCTGATTTGCTCATTTTTGCCACTCTGGCGTGAGGTGGTATCTCAGTGTGGTTTTGATTTGTATTTCCCTGATGAGGAGGGACGCTGAGCATCGTTTCATGTGTCTGTTGGCCATCTGGATGTCCTCTTTGGAGAAGTGTCTGTTCATATCTTCTGCCCATTTCTTCACTGGATTGTTTTTCGGGTGTGGAGTTTGGGGAGTTCCTTACAGATTTTGGATATTAACCCTTTATCTGATATGTCATTTGCAACTATCTTTTCCCATTCCGTTGGTTGCCTATTAGTTTTGTGGGTTGTTTCCTTTGCCGAGCAGAAGCTTTTAATCTTGATGAGGTCCCAATCGTTTATTTTTGCTCTTGATTCCCTTGCTTTTGGGGATGTGTCAAGTAAGTTGCTGCGGTGGAGGTCAAGGACGTTGTTTCCTGCTTTCTCCTCTAGGGTGTTGATAGTTTCCTGTCTCACAGTCAGGTCCTTTATCCATTTTGAGTTTATTTTTGTGCATGGTGTGAGAAAATGATCTCGTTTCATTCTTCTGCATGTTGCTGTCCATTTCTCCCAGCTCCATCTGTTAAAGAGGCTGTCTGTTTTCCATTGGATACTCTTTCCTGCTTTGTCAAAGATTAGCTGGCTGTATACTTTTGGGTCCAGCTCTGAACTTTCAATTCTATTCCATTGGTCTACGTGTCTATTTTGTGCCAATACCATACTGTCTTGATGATGACAGCTTTGTAGTAGAGGCTAAAGTCTGGGATGGTGATACCTCTTGTTTTGGTTTTATTTTTCAGTATTACTGATCTGCTGCTACTCTAAGCCCAAGAGGTAGGAAATGAGAGGTGCCATTATCGTCTACCTACTACGTGCCATGATCTGGGACAGAGGCTTATGGATCCCCATGATCTCATTTAACCCCGCAAACAATTACTCTACACACTCTCCTGACGAGGTCAGGTCCCTTGTGCCAGGAAGTGATTTAATGCAGATCTGACTGAAACCCATGGAAATTCTACCAAACCAAAGCTGCTAGGCAGACAGAGCGCAGAGTCCAGGAGCTCTTGAGGGATCAAGGCTGCTAGACTTCAGGGGCATTCACTTTCGAATGTCCTCTCTCTGTAAAGAGAGCTTTCATACCTATTCCTTTCTCATCTTTAATAGATTTTTCCCTGCTGCCAAATAAACAAAGCTGCTAGACTTCAGAGTAACACTGTGTGCAGGGCAGGCTAGAGCCTCGTCACCATCAGGCAGGGTCCCAACCTCCTGCCCCGTGGCCCCAGCTGGGTAGATGGCCCAGCTCTCTCGCTGTCCGCAGCAGGATCCTCCAAGCTGAGGACACTCGTCACAGGGGGAACAAGAGCTGATCTACAGGTGATGTCCAGACATGGTGTTAAAAGACATGGAGACATCTGGAGGGAAAGTTCTCTATTTAGTTTCCTTCGAACCTAATCACACCAAGAAGAAAGCTGGCTTCTAGCATACCTTTAACTCCTTTAATGCTCTATTAGCATCTTTTGACCAGTGAGCAGGGAGCCTAAAAGTGTTCCATTTTTTTTTTTTTTTTTTTTTTTTTTTAAGTAAGCTGTATGCCTAACATGGGACTTGAACTCACAACTCACAAGAGTCGCAAGTGAGATGCCAGATGCCAGCCAGATGCCCCAAACTGTTCGGTTTTCATTTGCAATGCCTTTTTCTTTTTTTACATTTATTTATTTTTGAGAGACTGAGTGTGAGCGGGGGAGGGGCACTGAGAGGAGACACAGAATCCGAAGCAGGCTCCGGGCTCTGAGCAAGCATTCAGCACAGAGCCCGACGAGAGGCTTGAACGCACGAACTGGGGGATCATGACCTGAGCCGAAGTTGGCCACTCAACCGACTGAGCCCCCCAGGCACCCTTCATTTGTAATTCTTTTTAAACGTACAACAAGGCAGCTTTGGGGGCACCTGGCTGGCCCAGTCTGTGGATCTGGGACTCTTAATCTCTGGGTCATGAATTCAAGTCCTACGTTGGGCCCAGAGCTTACTTGAGAAACAACAAGCCAGCTTTCTTAACTTCGTTGGTAGATTTATGAAAAGCTGACGTGTTTTGATCTAAATCAGGGAAGATTTCCCTTACTGGCACGACAGCAGCTGCTGGTGGACAGTTGATTTTGCGCCCCTACTGTGTGCTAATAAAGCAAACACCTAGGGGACCCCGGAAGTCTCAGAATAAAAAACCCACTTCTGCTGCTTGGAGGGAAAAGCAATGTGGCGCCCAGGTAGGTTGACACACAGCAGGTGCCCGGCTCCGCAGCGCCCTCTCGCGCACAGTCCTCTTTCACTGCAGGGTCCCATCGGCCACCTCACTAACAAAAGTCTGGTTTTATGGACCACGGACTTAAAATGTTGCCTCAGGTCTTTCTAAACGTGGATTAAAAAGCAGTACAACCAGTATTTAATGCTACTTTCATGCCTGGCCTGCCCCAAACAAAACCCAATCAAACGGTGGGGTGGGGGAACACGGAGTTGGTTGGATTTAGTAGTTGGAGATGGTAGCGATGGGCTTGGGAAAGGAGTTGCAGGAATTAATCTGAACTACGTAAGGACAAGTACTTAGGGCGACAGAAAACTGCCAGCAATGGTCAAAAATGAGACTATGAACCTTAGATCAAGGAAAGGGACATGCACCTTGTACCAAGGAGGCCAGTCCAGGCTTTCCACTTGCCACAGTGTAAACTTGGCATTTTGGGAGCCGCTGGGCGGCTCAGTTGGTCAAGTGTCTGACTTGATTTTGGCTCAGGTCAGGATCTCACGGTTTGTGGGATCGAGCCCCACATTGGGCTCTGCACTGACGTTGGGGAGCCTAATTTGGATTCTCCCTCCATCCCGTCCCGTCCCGTCCCCTCCCCTCTGCTTGTGTTCTCGCTCTCTCTTTCCCTCAAAAATAAACATTAAAAAAAGAAAGTCGGCATTTTGGGCAAATTTACGTACACTACTTAATTTAAAGGGTAACTATTAAGTAGTAGTTTGGTGGAGGGGCTCTCCACTGAGAGTCAAGTTCAGCATACTCAGGGTTAGAGAGACCCACAGTCAACACTGGCTTTCCCTTTATCCCCGTTGCCAAGCCCCACCTTCTACGGGTACTCCCCGTGGTGTATCAGTCAATATGTATCTGTCTTTTTATTGTAGTAAAATATACCTAACACAGAATTGACCCCCATAGCCACTCTTAAGTGTACAGTTTGGTGGCATTAAGTATGTTCACACTGTTGTGGGACCATGCCCACCATCCCTTTCCAGAACTTCTTCTCTATCCCCACCTGAAACTCTATCCATTAAACACCAACTCCCCATTCCCCACTCCCCCACCCCAGCCCCCGCAACCACCATTCTATTCCCAGTCTCTGAATTTGCCCATCCTAGGGACCCATGTCAGTGGAAGGTATGGGTCGTCTTCAAACCACAGAGTTGTTTTATGTTTGCATGCGTCTTTTTTTTATTTACATCCAACTTAGCATATAGTGCAATAATGATTTCAGGAGTAGATCCAGGGACTCAACCCCTATGCAGAACACCCAGTGCTCATCCCAACAAGTGCCCTCCTTCATGCCCCTTGCCCATTTAGCCCATCCCCCGGCCCACAACCCCACCAGCAACCCTCAGGTTGTTCTCTGTACTTAAGAGTCCCTTGTGTTCTGTCTTCCTCCGTTTTTATGTTATGTTTGCATGTTTTAAATGTGTATACATATCATTTTACAGATATCGTGGCCTTTTAAATTTTTCTTCACTCAGTGCTATTTAAGATTTACCCCTCTTGACGTTTGGCTCCGCATAGGTGATGGAGCCTCGGGTTAGCTCCGGCGCCCCCTAGTGGCCACAGGTGTATTTATTGGGGTATGGGCAGCGGAGGCGGGGTCAAGAGGGTTTCTCCCTTGGCACCTTCAAGCCCCAGCCTGGCAGGCATTCAGAACGGCCCAAGTCAGCTCGAGGAGGAGGTCCCTATCCCCCTCCCCACTAGCACGGCCCTGGTCACAGCTGTGGGGAAAAACTAGTCTCAAACTCCAGGGAGAACCCGGGCACAGCCTCAATTTACTGGCCCAGAAGTCAGCTACAATGCTCTGGGTTTCACACTGGCTAACTCATGGTTTTTAAATTTTATGTTAATCGTGGCTGAAAATTTCCAGGATGTTCCAGAAAAAAGACAGGCCACGCCTGACAATGTCCCATCAGATTTAATCAGGCCAGCTGATAGGGTTTTAGCCCTTAATTGCTGGTTTGCAAATAGATGCTAAGTCAGTCAGGCAGTTGGGAACTCTGCTTGGAAACGGCGGGGAGCAGGTGAAGTCGAGGCATATACTTCAAAGGGAGAAAAGGACATTTCTCCCATCTCTGGCTCTCCCCCAGCAACCCTGGGGACCAGCTCCACACCAGGTTTGAGTCCTCGCTGGGGCTGGATGCTGACTCCTGGTGTGATTTCCTCCTGCCGCCTCAGAGCCCGGGCAGAAGTTAAATCACCTACCCTGGCGCAGCGGATCTGGGCTCGAGTCCACACCGTCTCCAAACTCAGGGAAAGGCAGAGTCCCCATTTTCCCCATCTTCTCTCCAAAGCCTCTCTATAGACTGAAAACCCGGCCACGTAACCCCAAGCGTTACCTCTGCCAGCCTTCCACCTACACCCCAATCCACGCATCCAACCACTAGGGTTCGAAGCCCTGAAAGCTTCTGGTGAATATGCCTTCAAGCAGGGATGGGAAGGTCGGATCCCATAGCTCTGCACCCCTGCCCATGGGGACCCCACGTGCCCAGTGCTGTTGGAGGATCTGCAGGTACCCCTGGAAGATGATGGGATGGGCTGACAGGGGCCGGGGGGGGGGGGGCGGAGGTTCTGGCAGCTCAGTCCAACCGGCCCCAAAGTCTCATCTCAAGAGATGACGTGTGACCCCAAGCAAAGCCCCTGCCCTCCCATGAGCTCTCAGTAGGCTCCTCTTGGAATAGGTGCAGCTCAGGGTCTGAATCCAGCCTCCCTTGGCTTTCAGGAGAAACAGAACAGTAGGAGAATAAAACTCCAAAAGGTCAAGGTCCTTGGTCACTCTGGTTCACGAGTGTGTGGACCCCAAGTGCTTGGAACAGCCGCTGGTGCCCAGCAGGCGCTCAGTGATCGCTCGGTGAATGAATGAGTCCACCTCTGCTGGGCATTCACTATGCCCAGATGCTGTGGATTAGCTGGTTCAAGCCTCGCAATATCTGTTTTACACATAGCAACTGAGGCACAGAGAAGTCAAGCCATTCGCCTGAGGTCACACAGGGAGGCGATCTTAGGTAGGGACTTGGACCCTGCTCACCCAGCGCATCAAAAGTATTCGATAGACCTGGGTGCCTTTCTGCACCTTCTCACCCTCCACAAACAGAAGATACTTGGCCCTCACCTGTACCCTCTGGTCACATCCCACCAGCTCCTCGGGCTCACACATCTGCCTACCAACCCCCCCCCCACACCAATGCACCCTTGAGAGCATCTGTGGACACCCCCTAGCCCAGGCTCTGAGGTGCTGGGGGGCCTCTCCCTGGCCTACCCTGGGCCCCAGTGGGCAATGCCAGCCCTCAGCCAACCGGACCTCCCTGAGGCTGCTCCACCAGCAGGGCTGACTCCGGGCTGACTCAGACTCGTTAACCAGGCCCAGCACCCCAGAAGCCACAACTCACCGCGTGGCCTGACCTCAAGCTACCAGCGCCTTCACAATAGAGGTCAGAGCCTCCAGGGCCACCTGTCAACAGGGCTCAGGACCTGGCCGGCCTCCCCTCTCCTCCCAGAAGGTCCCTGTCGCTTCCAGAGGCTCCCTGGAGGCTCTAGGCCCTGTCTTGCCTGCTTGGAGCCGGGGTCTCCACTGTGGGCTGCCGCTGGAGCCGGAAGGAATGCCCTTTTGAACCGTCTACATTAGGGTATGACGTACACTACGTCAACGGGCAGAATGATTCATTTTTTTTAATTGACGAGTGTTCAAAATGTTTGGAGGCAAAAGATTTCAGAAGGACCGAGTGCCCTGAACTGGCTTCCTGTGGCCGCTGTAACAAGCTAGCACAAACTCAGCGGCTTCAAAACAACACAGATTTATTATCTTGCATTTCCGGAGGCTCTAGGGGGAAGACCTGTTTCCTTACCTTCTCTCCCTTCTAGAAGCATCCTGTGTTCCTTGGCTTCATGATTTCCTCCTTCTACCGTCACGACTCCTCACACCGACCCTCCTGCCTCCCTCACATCCCCCGCCCGTTATAGGGACCCTTGTGATTACACCATGGGGCCCACCTGGGTGACGCAGGGTGCTCGCCTCTCCCAGTACCCTGTAACCTCGTCACACCTGCGAAGCCCTCATTGCCCTGGGTGGGGGCCTGTCCACAGGTTCTGGGGACTTGGTGTGGACGCCCTCAGGGGGCTGCTACTCAGCCCACCACCGGCATCCCTCTTCTCTGCTGTTCAGCTAAGGAAACAGGGAAGGCCCTGCATCTGGGCTCCCACCCCTCGGGTCACGTTTGTGGCTGACCTTTCAGAGACCCTGAACTCAGACCCCAGCCACCTCTCATCGGACACCCGCACTCACACAGCGTCTCCTAAAGGACCCCCAGATCTTCATCTCTGGCCCCGACCTCTCCCAAAGCTCCGGCTTCAAACAGCCACCAGCCACCAGGATGTTTGGCCGTCGTCCCCCAGTTGCTGTGCCTTCAGAGTTCTCGTGCTCCACGCCTGCCTCCCCTCCAGGGGTCTCCAGCACCCCCAAAGGCCCCTCCAGCCAGCCAGCGCTCACACCAAACCCGGCACTCCTCTGCATTCCCCCCTTCCCCGTGGGCTCTGCTCCTGGCTCGGGCCGAGCCGCCACCATCTGCCCACCTGACCTAGTTTCGGCTCCTGCCCCCCGCCCCCCCATCCCCCACAGCAGCTAGCGCAGGCTGCTTAACATGTAAGCCAGACGAGGGCACAACTTCCCTCAATCCCCTCCAGTGGCTTCCCTCACTTGGGAAGGGACTCAATCTTTCGCTGACAACCTCCTAGGCCCTATCACATCCGGCCTTGCTTACCTTATGCTCTCAGACCCTCTGCGTTCCTCCAACAAGACACACCCGTTTCTACCTCAGGGCCTTTGCACATGCTGCTCCTCTGCCTCTTCGTAAGACTCAGGTGGTATCACCTCCTCAGCGAGGTCTTCCCTGCCTGCCCTGTGCCAAGTTGCCCCTCCCCCACCACCCACTGCCTTGACTCCCAAATTTATTTCTTCCACACACTGGCTGACACGTTAGGTTCCCTCAGTTCCTGGCATTTGGTCTCTCCCTCCACTAGAATGTCAGCTCCATGAGGGGAGGGGCTTTGCCTGCCTGTCATGACCGAGATCCCCAGGACCTGGCCCCAAGTATTGCTCCAAAAATGCATACTGAGTGGATGACGGGATAAATGCATGAGCTGGTCTCATCCAGCCTGGCTACCTCCAACCCCGTGTCCTTTGTGTTCTCACAGGTGTCATCCAAGTCAACCACCTTTCACTTGTCAGAAATACGCTATGGTTCTCCCTTCCTCCCCACAGGCAGGATAAATCCCACGCCCCGCAGCACGGCACGTGAAGTCAGTACCTTCTGACCCTACCTCCATTTCTAGACTCATCTCTCTCCCTTCCTCTGAGCTCCCTGCATCATCACAGACCTAGCCCAGAATATTCCATCCTTAACCATGTTTCCAGGCCTTTAAGCAAGCTGTCCCACCCTGCCTGCAATGTACTCTTCCTCAAATCCTTCCTGAGCACTCCTATATATGCTGCAAAACCACGTGCAAAAGACCCCCGTGTGAAGCCTTCCCTGATATTCCCTGCACCCTCCGAGTGCACCAGCTTCCCGCTGTGCTCCCAGAGCCGTTGGCCAGGCCTCTTAGAATGTGACCACTAGCTCAGGAATTGCTTGTGTCCGGCTCTGTCTTGCCCAACAGGCAGTGAGCTCCTAAGAGAGGTCAGGCGCCTAGTCCTTCTCATCTCTGTCCATCGTGGGGCCTGAATAGAGTGCCTACTGGGGGCTTATCTGACAAATAAAAGAACAAAGCACCAAAGGGCCCTGGGGTTCTACTGTTCATCGCTGACACTCACTCATTTATTCACCAAATGTTAAACGCATTTTGAGTGAGTGCTCGCTACCTACGGCCCCAGGCCTGGACTTCATCCAGCCCCTGCCTTCCGAAGGGGCTTTGTGTCTTCTTCCTGGGACCCTTCCTCAAGCTTAGCCCAGTGACTTTGAAATGGGAGAGGAAAGAAGATGCTGTATTTCCCAAGGCCATTCCTCTCCTCGCTCCCCACACATACAGCACCATTCACACCGTGTGAAAACATAAAAAACCACCACATAGCCCACATGGCATGGGGCATGGCTAACAGTAGGTGCTCAATACATGCTGGGTAAACAAAAGAGAACAGACCCTGCACAGCCCTCCCTGACCCCATGATTCCCAGGCGGACATCCCATTCAGTGGGTTCACCACTTCACCCCTCTCCGAGGCACCCACACCCTCCCCACCATGGGGGGAGGGGTTCGTGCTTTTGACCCCATCTGCCCTCCTACTTCGGGCTTGGGAATCCAGGGCAGGGGGAAAGTGGGGTCAGAGGCCTCACTGTGTAGCACAAGGCCCGAAAGCTTGGGTCCCAGGCCCCCACCATCCCTGCCCTCTCAGCTTCCCAAGGGTGGCCAGAGGCAAGCCAGCTTCCAGCTCCAGGGTGGCTTTTTAAACTCATTATTACCCTGGCCCGTGCCACTCTCTAGTGGGTGATACAGAAGCGCCTGGGCCTTTCCAGGCGCAGCAGAGCCAGGGAAAACCTCGGGCACTGGGTAGAAGCAGGAAGCCAATGCTTCTAGATGCCCAGACCCCCCCCCCCCCCCCCCCCCCCCCCCCCCCCCCCGCCAAGCCCAGCAGCAGGCTGGTTTGTCCAGGAGCCCCGCCTTAGGTGACCTGGCCGCCCACGCCAGAGTCAGAACGTGCCAGGCGGTGACCAGGCTTTGACCCATGCCCCAGCCCAGCAGCACCCTGAAGAGGTGACCATTTCCCTGCGCAGACATGGCGGGGGGAGGAAGGAGGCCCTGAAGAACAGACGCCTGCGTACATCCCCTTCCAGGACCCTGTTCTCACAGGGACACCCAGAGCTGGGTAGCTGGGCCGAGCGCTCCGCGTGCAGGGACGCGGGGGGTCCTCCTGGCCGCCCGATGTACAGATGTGCAAAACGGTGCTGGGGGCAGGGAGGCCAAGCAAAGCCTCCTGGCTTTCCAAGGGGGTGGCGGTGGCATCTGAACTCAGGGCTGTGTGGCCCCAAACCACCGAAGGGCCCTTACACTCTACAGGCTCCCCGAGCAGGGGGCTCAAGATGGAAGGGTTCACCTAGTCCCTTGCAGACTGCCTGACCCCTCCCTCCGCGACCTGGAAGGTGGACTAATGTAACACCAAGAGCACTGGACTGGGAGTCCAGAGGCTTGGGTTCAAGTCGCAGGTCTACCACAATCAGTCCCAGCCCCTTCCTTATCTGGGCCTCAGTTTCCCCACCTACCCAAGTTCCAAGTTGGGCCTGGCTCATTGTGTCGCTGGGGCCGTGTCTGCTCCAACAGTACTCTGAATCAGGGTCTTTCCTTTGCCTGGACCCCCGATTCAAGTGCCTCACAACTTGAGGCAACCTCTCCACGTGGGTCCTAACTGCAAACACCAGCTGTTGATCAGCGGGGTGGGGAGATGTCCAGCGACCAGCTGCTCTGGCAGCACCTCGGTCGCTTGTAGGGCTTGGAGGGGCGGGTCTCCGATGGCAGAGCGCTTGGGTGAGGGGGGCCGTGAGCTGCCCACCGAGGGGCTACTTAACAAAGGTGGCGACCCTTGGTCCTGGAGCCTCCCAGTTCCTGGCTCCCGTCGAGAGCCCCAACTTTGCGATCCCTGGGCCGCACCCTCAGGGACACCGGGGACGTGAGAGCCGGGGACAGGGGCCATTGAGGCCAGGCTGGGTCCCCTTGGCTGGGCGTCCACAGGGGACGGCGGGGCGAGAGCCGGGCCCTGCAGGGCTTTCCCAAGAAAGACGGGGGCCCCCAACAACCATCCCGACTCACTATTCCCAGGGGTCCGAACACCACGGGACCCGCGCAAGGGGACGAGTCTGGCGCGGGTCCCCAGTCCCGCGAGCGCACATGCGCGCCCAAGCGGCGAGCCCGCCTACCGCGTCCCCTTCCCGCGCCCCCTCCCCCGCTTCCCCCACGATCACTGACCATAGTGACCGGAGCCGTCGGGCCAGGTCCCGCCCCAGCGAGGAGCGATCCGGTGCGGGAGGGCGCCGCAGGAGCCACTGGCTGCCTCCACGGTTGGTCGGGCGGCGGGGGCCTCGAAGGCGTGGGGGCGAGCTGAAAATACACCCGACCGCTCCGCAAACTACAGGTTAGACCTTCACTGTGTCCCAGCAAGACACACGCCCCGTTATTGACGTCTGAGTCAAGCAATCAGAAGTCGGAGCCCACGACGTCACAGAAAGCGGGTGGGACTTCAGGCGCCTTCAGCCTATGCTTTAAGGCTCTTTTGACAGGGTACCGCCCCCTTTTAAAGGCATCGAAGGCTTTTAACTAGCAAAGGAGTTGACCCAACCCAGAAAGACAGGTCTTAGTTTGTAAAGGCTGAAGGGCTTTTGACCAAAACTGCAAATTGAGGTCTTCTGAAAGATTAGCTGGCTCTCATTAATTCCTAAACAAGGCCACTTAAGTATACTTTGCTCAAGATCAGAGGACAGGTGCTTAGAGAACATGTGCCCAATAACATTAAGTTACCTGCCTGCCCTCGTGTAGCTTCTAAATAATATTTTACCCACTTCCAGCTCATGAATCAGTAGGTTAGCAGGCATTCAATTAATGGTTGTTGAATGAATGAGTTTCCAGGATCGTTGATTGTGCCTCTGGAATCGCATGGCTATATATGTATGGCATAGACGTGAATCAGGTTTGGTGACTCAGCCTGTATACAAGCTCGTTATTACTGAACATCAAACACAGGAATATGTATTATTCAAAGATTCATTCACCAGCCCTCCACCCCTGGAGATGCTTTGGGTGGGGGAGGGAGAGTTTCTGGGGAAGAGGGCTCTGGTGTATTGCATGTGCCCATTTTACAGGTGTTACTATTTCCAGGAGTGTATTAAACCATTCCCCACTCCCATGCTCACTTTCCTGCCCCAGGCACCAGGCTTGGCTATTGGACAAACATTTGTGTCTTACCATTGCGTATCATTTACTAGGTGGGGAATTTGGGGTTTAATCGTGGCTCAAGGACCAACAGCAAGAAAGACTAATTTTTACTGAGCACTTACTGTGTATTGGGCACTGTCCTCAACTCAACCCATATTATCCTACTTAGTTTTCTCACAACGAGTTTATGGGGAAAGATCCTATTATTATCATCCCTATTATCCCTGTTTCCCAGATAAGGAAACTGAGGCACAGGGACATTAAGGTACTTGCCCAGATTCACCCAGCACAGAGTGGGATTCAATCCCAGCAGCCTGACTCTGGAGCTGGTTCTGAATTCATTCTGCTGGGGACCCATGCATGTGGTTGTGGGGATGTTTGCACCCCTATTTGCTCTTGGTCTTTGTTTTCTAAGGCCAAGGGAGTCAGAGAGGTAAGAGAAGTGCCCAGTATTGCTCAGCTACAAAGTGGCCCAGCTAGGCTGGATCCCCCAGATTTTTGACTCCTCATCCAGTGCTCGCTCCAAGCTGTGTTAGGCTTCACTCAGTGCAGGAATGACGGAGCCAGGTGTCTTCCATGGGGAGCAGGTGAGGAGTGTTTGCTGCGGAAGGGAGGGAAGGGCCCATGGGCATTGTCTAGGTCCCTATCTCAGGATTAGTTGGTCAAGCTCAACATCTGAGGCATTTAGGGCCTCAAGGAGGAGGATCCTGAGTGAGCTGAGGCTTCTAGGAGTCCTTGGCCCACTTTCCGCCCCTCTCCAGGCCACAGCAGGTCCAAACCAAGCTAGCATCCACCTATGAAAGGAGCATCGGGCTGGAGCTCCAGCCCTAGACCGAGCCTCAGACTGGCTCTAGACTGCCATTCGCTGCTGCGAGGCCTTAGGTGACTTCCAGGCCCTCTCTGGGCCTCTGATTCCTCACTTCCTGGGAGAGTTGGACAATCTGAGCAGTCTGAAAAACAAACAAACAAACAAACAAACAGATCTTTACGAAATATTTTTAGTAGTGAGCCTTTTAAACCAAAAAATCTTACCCAGCATCTCAATACCCGTGTAATGGACTCTTTGCTTAACCACAGCTGAAAGGAGCCGGAGGAAAAATTTGATCTCTTCACTCCTAAGTGATCAGCCTTCTTTCTGAGCTCTCTAAGGGCTGCTTGGAAGAGATAAAACAGGCCAGCTGGTTTTCAGGCTGGGTCTGAGTTGGAAATGTGAGCAGTCCTTTTATCGCTTGCCCCGCGGCTCGGTGTAGACACGCTTGGTCTGAAACGGGCTCTCCTCTTCCCTCACTGTCCTGCTTGGGGGCCAGCTGTCTTGGGGGGAGGGGGTGGGCTCAGGAGATGGCTGCCCACAGGCCACAGGCCACGGGTTCAGAGAATAGGTCTTGGCCTCCAGCAAAGGAACTGGGCTCCTGGGTGCTGGACACCCCCGACATTTGGGGCTGGGCTCTGTGGCCCCATTTGACTCCCAGTTTGACCTTTGTCAGGCCGGTCAGGTCCAGAGAGCGCTCCAGGCTGGCCCCCGCTTCACTGTGTACAGTGCGGCCCCGGCACACCTCACCCCTCCCCGTGCTCCCCGACTTAGCCACTTCCTCAACACATGAGCTTAAGAGGATGGCTTCCAGAGCCCAGAACCTTCCCCGTGCTTTCTCACCTCTCAGCCTTCGCTCCTCCTGGATGCCCGTTTCCCAGGCCCTGTGTGAAGGCCTCCCAGACTGCTGGGCTGGGCATGAATTCCTCTGAATGTCCACCACACTGTGCCTGTCCTTCTGGGGTGCTCATCCCTCGTGGCTGCGACCTGGCGGGGTTGGTATGACACGATCATTACAAGCGTGGGTTTGTCCTGGCAGCCTGTAAACCTCCAAGAGCAGGATTGAGAAAGAGGCTTTTATTCTTGGGAAAAGATACTTCCAGGAAAAACCGTGGAAGTTGGAAGACTGGAGAACAGAGAGGCAGGTCTGGCTGAATAGGGAGAACATTCTGGAAGCTGGGAAGGGGTGGAAGCAGGTGTCCCAGAGCAGGGGCACTCCTCATTCTCACATCGCCTAAGGGAACACAGGACCCTGACCTGGCTGGCTGGGATCCCTTCTGTCCCTCCTTCCAAGGCGCTGCGTATGTTAGGTCAAGGGGTGCAGCCACAGGACCCGAGGCCCTTCATTCAACACCAGGCACAGATTTACCCCACATCCTACGGGCCAGTGTGTGACGGGCACGGACTATGCACATCTGGGAGCGAAACTGACAAAAATTGCTGTCCTCGCTCAGCTTCCATTCTCCCGGGGAAGTCACCGCCGGTTCCTCTGCGGTGACCCAGGACCACACAACCCGCCCCATGGGGCTGGACAGAGGTTGGGGAGGGCGCCCCGCCAACGTTCGAGATTCTGGGGCACCTGGGTGGCTCAGTCGGTTAAGTGTCCGACTTCGGCTCAGGTCATGATCTCATGGTTTGTGGGTTCGAGCCCCGTGTCGGGCTCTGTGCTGACAGCTCAGAGCCTGGAGCCTGCTTCGAATTCTGTGTCTCCCTCTCTCTCTGACCCTCCCCCACTCACACTGCCTCTCTCTCTCTCTCAGAAATACATAAAACATTAAAAAAAATGTTCAAGATTCAATTTTCCACCGGCTGCAGGGCAGGGGACACACAGCAAGAGTGAACTTTAGTGCAGGGAAAACAAACCAGAATGTGGTGTTTCTTGTGCCCTCAGAGAGGGCTCCCTGGTGCCAGTCTCCACAGGCTGCCCAGGCTTTCCAGACGTGACACAAGGAAATCTGGGAGGGAAATCATTGTATAAGGCGAGGTTACACCACGTCTCTGCTCACTTTTCAGAGTAAACATGACCCACAGCCCCAGAAGAGGCCTAGATGGTCCAGCTTTCCAGCCGACTGCCCATCTGCGGGGCCCCCCACGCCTGGGGGTTGAGAGCCGACATTTCTCCAGCTCAGAGAGCAAGTGTTGTATCCCGGCAGCCTCCACTCTCTGGCTTCCAAGGGAGGAGAGAGCCCTGGGTGTGGTTTACAGAAAGCTGAAGCCAGTGCTGGGTTGGGGGCCCGGGCTCAATGAGCGCTGCTGGTCCCAAGCCCTGTCCTCACCATCCTGAGGTGGGGCAGAGAGCCCAGCTCCCAAAGTTGCCCTCATTATGAGGCCTGGGGCAGGGTGGGTGACCTCTGTGACAGGCAGCCTCTAACGGCCCCCAGCACCCTGCCTCTGGTGTGACCCTCTCCCCTTGATCCTGGGCTGGACTTAGTGACGGGCTTGTGAGGAAGATGACAACAAAAGTGACCGAGTGTCACCTCTGAGATCAAGACCAGCTTGAGTCTTGCTTGCTCCCCGCTCTCCATCGTTTGCCACCTGGTGAGCTGCCCTGTGGAGGGGTCCGCGGGGCAAGGAGCTGATGGAGACCCTCAACTGACAGCCAGCAAAGAGCTGAGGGCCCCTGTCACATAGCCCGGAGGGAACTTCCTCTGTCAGCGGCCATGCGTGAGCCTGGAGGCCGACTGGCCTCCCATCAAGCCTTCAGGTGAAACCACAGGTGGACTGAAGCCTTGTGGGGAGACCCCAAGCCAGAGGACCCAGCCCTGCCCCGATGCCTGACCCCAGGAATAATAAGGAGATAGTAGATGTTCATTATTTTCAGCAAAGTTCTGGGGCGATTTGTTACACAGCATCAGAGGACAAATACAGCCTCTCTCGCTCTCAGCTGCAGTCTGCTCCTCTATGAAATGGGGTTAACGAAACTTGTATCTCTGGGTAACTGTGCGGGTGACCCTCGTCACTTCCTCAGGCTCCCCCACCTAGGATAGTGCTGTCCTCTCTACTGCTTTCATCACAGAAGCCAATGTCTAGTCACGAACTATGGCAAGTGCTTCTGGGAAAGAAGAGGACAGGGTGCAGTGGGAGCAGGTAACCGAGGCCCCTGGCCTTTTCTGGAAGGGAGGGCAGACCCACGGCCTCAATTAGACTGAGCGGAGCTCAGCGCCTAGGTGAATCCCGTGAATACCATCTCCCAGGACATGATAAATGGAAGAGTTCAGGGCTCTGTAGCCCTGGAAACATTCTCTAGGGCCCCAGAGAGCCTACGTTTACAGATAATGGAGGTTTGAGGGGTGAGTGTGGGCTCCTCCACCCAGGTCCCGGGGGGCCACGAAGCTCTGCAAGGCAGAACTTGGAGTGCAGCGTAAACACAGAGCGACATCCCAGATCATCTGCTGTCCTCAGAGATATTTTGCAGGGAGAAAACATCTTTTTTTTTTTGTACAAGAACAATGTAATATGAAACATAATGTGAATTATCTTTTATAAAATTTTCAGATGAAACACCAAAGTACAAAGATACTCAGTTCCCTTCAGGTCTGAGCACCAGGTCCCTGAAAGTCTAGGTTCACTCTCCTCTGCCATTGGAGGCATTTGGGGAAAGTTCTAGAAACTTTAATTAGGAAAAGTGCCCTAGCTTTGAGGCTTGGGCTCTGCCTCCTGTTTGCTGTGTGACCCGGAGTGACTTACTGCACCTCTCTGAGTTGAGGTATCGGTTTCAGCTGCCTTAGAAAAGCCCCGTCCCTCCCAGAAGGACTTTGAGCAGATGGTCCCTCCAGACTGGCTTCGTGACTCACAGTTCTCATCTTCTTCTCACCCTTGCTGGAGAATTAAAACTTGTTCATTTTCTAGGTGGCAGCATTTTACCCAGAAGATTTCTTATAAGAGATCACAGGAAACAGAAAAATGAAAAGCAGCCATTATAGGAATAAGGGCAGCCTGACCCCAGCCCCTACCCGGTCCTATGTAGGACTCGATAGTAAAATTCAAATCATAGGTCTCAGATCAACTTTTGGAAATCTTTTTTCCTTTTTTTAAGTTTTAGAGAGGGAGGGAGAGAGAGCAGACAGAGATTTTTTTTTTTTAAGTCAAAGACATCTCCATCTTTTTAAAAAATTTTTTAAATGTTTATTTTTGAGTAAATCAGTAACAGACAGGAATTTAAATATGTGTATGTATGTGTGTGTATGTGTGCGTGTATATGTGTGTTTGTATGTGTGCATACATGTGTGTATACCTATGTGTGTATGTGTATATGTGTGTTTACACACATACACAGGGCTGATCCCATTTTTCTACTCCCTTTCATCTCACCCATCCCCAACTCCGTGTGTTAAGGAGGTCTGAGCAGCTCAAACAAGAGCAAGGCTCTGATGGCTCCCAAGAAATGGGTGCCATCCCTGGCCAGGGGGGGTGGGGGTGGGGGGTGCTGGCTGTCCCAAGGTCCCCTTCTCCCTCATTCCATGGTAGTGCCCCGGGGTGACTGGCTACAGCATTCCCATGATTAATGATGCTGTGGAGAGTGGGGAGTGGGGATAGGGAGCTCTTCCCCCCAGTAATTCCCCTGGAGAACCCCCAAACTCTTGCCTGGTTTATGAGGGCTCGCCCTGGGAGGTGGCATGGCCCTGGGATAAGACATGGATGATCCTGAAGAGGCCAAGTGGGAGCCAAGATCCCTCTGCCCCCCATAGACCCCTCAATTTGTCTCCTATGTGGTCCTTAAAAGTTTCACTTAGAGATTTACTCCTTTGCTTAAGACATTCATTCATTCATTCATTCATTCATTCACCCTGAGCATATGAGGCATTCATCCAGCACATATTAGCTGAGGGCCTCTTCTGTGTCAGGCTTAAGTTGGTTAACAGAAGCCCTTCCTGGTGCACCTGAAACTTACATAATGTCATGTGTCACATATGCCTTAATAAAAAAGATGAGCCTTCGTCTTGAGGAGTTCTCCTTCCAGCGGGGGAGAAGTGTGAGCACCTAAATGCCACCTACAAGGGGCAGGTGCTCTTGAGATCCTTGTAGGAGAGGCTGGAAGCCCAGAGGTGGGCTCTACCCGCTCTGCCTGGGGCGAGGACAGCTGGGGAGGCTTCATGGAGGAGACGAGGCTGGGCAGGGGCAGGGAGAGACGCATAAGGGCAGTGGGGGCGGAGGGCACCCCCCTCTGAACAAACGCTGGATGGCACCTGACCCCCTGGGTCCCGCAGCTTGAGCATGGGGACACTCTGGTGGGGGCTCAGGCCAGAGACGCTGCTCCCCGCAGCTCACAGCCCCTGCAAGGAACCCTGGATGCTGAGAGCCTGTGTGGCCTCAGAGTCACTCCCCACATCCCCATGTCCCCACGTGGGGGTGATGCCAGGCTCCCCGCCAAGCAAATTAGACCAGCACTTTGCTGTGCCTCGGGACCCCCTGGGTTCTTGTTAAAATGCAGATTCTGCCTTTCTCACAAACCCCAGGGGATGCAGGACTCTGGAGCACACCATGAGGCAGGGGTCTGCAGCAGCACACTCTCTTGATTCCACCTGGGAGCTGTTACAGATTTGAACTTGGCCGACTCCTGTTCTGGTTCATGATTCCCGCTCATGCGCATGTTGGCTCTCGTTCTTAGTGTTCTTTGTGCTTCCAAACCGTTTCCAGTTACAATGACAGTTGTTCCATTTGGAGTCGATCGGCTGGAGTGCAAGTCCCGGCTCCAATCACTAAGCGCTGTGTGACCTTGGGCCACAACCACAGAGCTACAGCTTCCCCTTCTGTCACACAGAACCAGAAACCCATGCCTTCCGGCTCATGGGCTGTGGGGATGACTCGGTGAGGTGCCATGGCCTGTGCGCAACGTTCTGGCACTGCATCAGCAGCTCTCACCGTGCAGAGACCATCAGGAGCCTAACTCTCTTGACCCTCACACACCCCCTCCTCTCCAACCCTGAACACCCGCGCTGCACCAGGCCTGGTAGGCACGGTGGGGGAGGGCCCTCATATGTCCCCTTGCACAGTGCCGGAGAGCAGCTGGGGACCCAGGGCTCGCACTCCGTGGACTCTGATCGCAGCGTCTCCCATAGCCCTGGGCTGTGCAGAGAACCCACGCAGCCAGCAGCCAGGGACAAAGGACGTGGAAACAATACAGCGTCTTTGGAGACACCTAGTGATGGCACTGGGGCACACGCTGGGGCCAGGCTGCTTGGCCGGCACTTACAGCCTTGGAGTGCAGGCCACGAAGTAGACCAGATGTTTCTAGGCCAAGAGCCGGGCTGGGGAGGGCTTCGCTCCTAGGGTGAGGGGCTGGGAGTGACAGACCAGAATGTTCTGTGACTTTGCAGCTGGGGCTGTTGCCAGATAGCCTCTTCCAGATGTTGCCCATAATCCCCATCCAGCCAACTTCCTTACCTGGACAATGGAACTCAGCTTAAGATACCACGTTTTAAGGCTAGAGACCAATGGGGACCAATTCAGAGGGGAGCCAGAGTCACCGAACTTGAAAGAAAACAATATTCAGAAGCCGAGAACCCTGTCTTCCGTCTTGAAGATGGTCCTGCAGGTGAATAAAGGGACGGCGAGGCTTTTCCTCAGGGACACCAAACAGAGGATCCATGAGATGCCAAGAAGACTTAGTTTCCAATTAGTCTCTCCAATTCTTCGGCAAAGCTTTCTTTTTCTGGTTATAAAAGGGAACCATGCTCTTTGCAGAAACTCTCCAGAAAATATACAAAAGTATAATGAAGAAAATGGAAGATTAGAGCCCTACGATCCAGAGCTAACCGTGGTCAATGTGGCAGAACAGAGCCAGAGCTCTTAGCCACTTCTCTACATCCCAGCATTCCCTCAAGCACACAATTCCTGGCCAGCAGGCGGACTGGCTGCCCCCACACCGGGGATCCTTGGTTTGGAGATAGTGGGAATCTGAAGTAGTGCGTGTGTATCCAGCAGCTACTGCTATACTACCGCGTAACAAAGGACCCCAGTTTCACTGGCTTGCAATTATAAGCATTTATTTCTCAGTCAGGGTTGGCTGAGGATCACTGAACAATTTTCATGGACCCAAACTGCATGTTGGGGCCATCTCTGCTCCACGTGACTCTCCACCCTCTGGAATCAAGGGGCTCCCAAAGGCACACTCTCTCCATGGCAGAGTTTACCGGTGGTAAGCCCCAGGCCCCATGGCATGATCATGTTTTAAGCCTCTGATTATGTCATGATCCACTAATGTCCTATTGGCCAAAGCAAGTCACATGGCCAACCCAGCATCGGGAGGTGGAGAGGAGTACCCTGACCACCATGAGTCTCTAGCAAGCCCAATGAAGTAGACACGACTGCAGGAGAATGGACATTTTGGGACCCCGATCTATCTCATGACTCAATTCAATCTGCTGCGCTAGGTGGAAATTAACACCCTGAGGGTCATGATCCTCTGACTTCGAAGCACTAATTTAGTATATATCCTTCCACTCTTGTGCATATATAAATGTGACCAAATTGGATTTCCATTTTTGAAATCCGTTTTTCCACTTAACTTTACATCCTATAGTTTTCCTAACATTTTTGGAAACATGTAATGTCATAATTTCAGAATTATCGAATCATCAAGTTCGGGCATTATTTATTAAACTCTTCCTCCGAGATACTTAGGTTGTTTGAAGTTTGGCTACTCTAAATAACAATGTGGGGGACATCTTCAACACCCTGCCGGCATCTGTAACGGGCATTTCTGGGTTTTGCCCCAAGCAGCATCAGGTCCTGTGGTAAAAGTAGCCCAGTTTCCCTTTGGGGGAACCACATGTCCCCTTCTTTCAGCCCATGTAGTTCTTGTGGCATCCACTCCTTCCTCCAGGGCAATGAGTCTAGCCATAAAAGATAGTCTACCTCTCTTAAACTAAAAAATTTGACCCAGGCTTGGCCAATCAGGGTATGGACTCCCCCCTAGTTACAAAGATTAGTTGAGGATGGAGGCATCGCTTAAGCCTGGCCAATCAGGGATTAGTTTAAAGAGAGGCATCTGACCCAAGGGAGCCAATCAGAGTGAACCCTCAGATTTTTCCTGGGATTTACCGCAAAGGGACATTCTCTTTCTTGCTCTGCCTTCAAGTTTGGAGGATGCAGGACTGAGGTTATTTACTCGGAACTGGAGAATGGAGCCAGATGTAGAAGAGCAGAGCCCAGAGATAGAGACTGGATTCTGTTGACACCGAGCTCTTGATCAAGCTGTGCCTGAAGCTGTCCCCGACCTTCTAGTTTTATAAGCCAATGCATTCTCTCTTTGGCTTAAGCCAAGTTGAGTTGAGCTGTCATTTTTGAACCAAATAGCTCTGTTTTCTTTAGCTTAAATTTCTTGGCTTGGAATTATTGAGCCAAAGGACATAAACATTTTCTAAGCCTCTGGAGACCTCTCATCAAATTGCTTTCCAGAGGGTTTATGCAAACAATATCTCACTGTTAGACAGCCTACCTTACAAGCATTAGTGTATTAGCTTGATTTTTCTTATGGACAGAAATTATATGGCTTAATTCTATTTTTAGTGAGGTGAGATATTTTTCATGTTGCTAGGCCATTTTTATTTATTTTGTGATTTTCTGAATATGAACAATTGTCTTTTTTTACTTTGTGAAAGCTCTTTAAAACATTGCTCCTTTTCCAAATTTATCATTTCCCTCCAGTTTGTTGTCTTTAGATATTTTGATGTGTTCTGAGGTAGACGCATTAATTTTTATGTAATCAGATTATTTTCTGGTATCCCTTCTGTGACTTTCATGCTTCCAAAGGTTTTCCCAACTGCAGAGCAGGTCAGCCCACACCAGATTTTCTTCTTTTTGGCATTTAGACACTCAGTATTTCTCACTCTATGATGATGGAAGAACCATCTCATCTGAACTGCCAGGGAGCTTGCTAAAAATCCAGATTTTTGGGTCCCACATCAGAACCAGCATCTTTGAGAACAATCTCTAGAACGATCTCATCGTCCGTGATTAGCAAGCGTTGCAGTGATTTTAATGAACACAGAAGTTGGAAAATGACCACTCAAAGGAACTGATATATCCTAATATGTATGGTATAAAACAGGACATAATTTGGTTTTCCCGCTATTTTTTTTTTTCCAGCGCCAGCCACTTGCTAACAACCCAGCTCTCCCAGGATGATCTGCAGAGAGAATCTTCTCACACTTGAAGTTGCTTAAAGCTGGAATTCAGGTAATGAGCTCTCTATCTCACAAAGTGTCCAAGCCCTGGGCCTCCTGTGTCTTGGGGTCTCAGGGTCTGAACGGGCAATCAGATGAAGTGACATTTCCTAAGGTATGATAACCACTGCTTTTTCCTCCAAATGCACTTGAAGGCCTTTCCCCAGCTAACGTGGAACCCAAGTACTGTAAAGGCACGGGGTCAGGGCGGAGAGAGCTTTCTGTTAGACATAAAAGCCCAGAAAGGGTAAACCCCAGCGTACATGCCTGCAGCATGGCTCAGCCCTGGACGCCGTCTGTCTATTTCATGAGCCAAGCCCCTTGCGGTGGAGGCTGGGAGCTCCTAAAAGACCGGGCTGCCCCGTTGCAAATGCAGATTGATGGCCAGGCCACCGACACCCCAGGGATCTGCTCTGATCGTCCTCCTCCCTGAGGCGTGTGACAAAACATCTGAACCAGACCTACACACGCACAACCGGTGACAGCATGCAGATGGCAGGGGACAGGAAGACAAAGGCACTTCTCAGAGGCCTCGCAGGCAAAGCCAGGAAGCCACAGAACCAAGCCCTAGGCTGATGAAAGAGTGTATGTCTGGTACCTTCCGGGAGGTTAGACAGGGTGGGGATGGCCCTCCCAGGCTTTCAGGTCCAGTCCCATCATGCAGACAGGACACTGAAGTCTAGGCAAGCAGGGGTGGAGGCGGGGGGGGGGGGGGGGGGGGCGCGGGAGGAGGTGGTTAGAGAGGAGCAGAACCAGCCCAGGCAGTTAGGATTTGCCAACATTCTAAAGCAGCGGTTCTCAAAGTAGGTCCTGGGATCTCCAGCATCGGCATCTCATGAGAACGCGTTAGAAATGCAAATCTAGGGGCGCCTGGGGGGCTCAGTTGGTGAAGCATCCAACTCTTGATTTTGGCTCAGGTCATGATCTCAGAGTCGTGAGTTCAAGTCCCACATCAGGTTCTTTGCTGACAGTGCGGAAACTGCTTGGGATTCTCTACCCCCCCCCCCATAAATAAACTTAAAAAAAAGAAAAAAAATATATATATATGCAAACTCTAAGTCCTTTAAGACCCCAGATTGTTGAATCAGAAGCTCCGGGACTGGGGCCACACTCTGTGTTGTAATACGTCTTCGACAAATGTACAAGCCCAAGAATCATTGGCCGAGAGTGTGCCCACCTCACTGGGAGATGGATGGGATACTTCGGATGTCTCTGGAAAGCAGATGTGGGATGAGAGGGAACAGAGGAAAGTAGGAATGTGGAAGGCTCCCTACAAGGGACTGAATGGGACCCCTCGCCCCAAATGCACATGGTCAAGTCCTAACCTGCAACGTTTTAAGAGGTGAGGCTTTTGGGAGGTGATTAGGTCATGAAGGTGTGGCCCCCAGGAATGGGATTCGTGCCCTTATAAGAGAGACCCCCACAGAGGTGCTCTGCTCCTTCCACCGTATGAGGACACAAGAAGACAGCCAGCCGTCTGTGACGCAGGACATTGACTCTCGCCAGACAGCGAGTCTACCGGTGCTTTGATCTGGGACTTCCTGTCTCTGTAAGTACGAGAGAGAAATGTTGTTTAAGCCCCTAGTCCGTGGTCTTCTGGTATACCAGCCCAAGTCTAAGACACTCCCATGTGTGGCCTCGGGACCGAGGTCCAGACCTCGAGGCCGGGCCTGTGGACCCCACGAGGGCTCCACAGTCAGCCTTCTCCGCTCCTGCGCCCCTGCCTGCGTCAGGTTCCTCTGCTCCAGCCAGACTGGAAGCCCCTCCCACTGCGATCCCTCCCCTTTCTGAGCCCCGACCTCCGCCTTCTCCAGCTGGACTCCAGCCTCCCTGAGATGTCCTCTTTGCTCCAAAGGCCTGTGAGACCAGAACCTGAAACAATCGTCTCCCCCCTCGGCTCCCCTGTAAGCAGCTCAGAAGGCTTGAGCACACTCATCCACACTGTAGCTTCCCGAACATATTCAGCAGCTAAATCCTACTCCTCCTACATTCCCGCCCTCTGAGCCTCCTGTCCCCTCCCCCAACGCACCTGGAAAATGACGGCCCTCGGTGTTTGTCGACTGAATAGCGGCCCCATTTCTGAAGCTCTTCTTTGAACGCTAACCTGCTGACTACTGATCGCAGCCAGGTCAGTTGCTCTTAACTCGCAACTTTTATCCAAACCGATGAACTGAGGCAGGCCTCCGAGGTGAATTCTTTCCCGGGCTGCCAGGAGGGTTTTACACCAGCGACACAAGAAAACCAAAGCAGTGCCTTCCATCCAGGCTAAGCTCTTCCATCCCTGACCTAAGAACATCAGGCTGCGGGGTGGGGGTGGGGCTTCCTTAGCCACTCTCTCACCCAGTTTTACAGGCAGGCTGGAGAGGGCTCTGCCTTGCCAAGCCCTCCCTGAGAACAGCATTCACTCCGGGCAGCTCTGGGACCCTCGGGAAAGGCGGGAGGCACGGACTCTGCTTCCGCTTCTGAGAACCAGTGATGAGATGTCCCCCAGGCACAAATTCGGTACCCCCAGTCTGCCACGGTTCTTTACGAGAGTTTCTTTGATTTGGGTATTCCTAAAAGCTACGCATCTATTCAGAGACAAATCCACCAATGACCTTGACCATGCAGCCGGCAGTGGCTCCCAGGTCCAGGTCCAACCTGGGACCGCCCACCTGACCTCCCGCTGCCTCCCATCAGGGAACCTCCCAGTGTGACAGAACAGCACCCCTACCCCAGACTGGCTCCCAACCACTCGGGGGCGCTGTGGGGAGAAAAGGAGGCCGAGGGGCTAAGGAGCAGTCATGATGCTGGCAGGGCCGGCTTGGTCACCAGCCTGGCCAGTACGGGTACAGCGCGCTGAAGTCTGGGTACTGGGAATGGGGGCTTGGGGTGGGGGGTGTCGAATCTTGATCCCTTGGGCATTTCCTGAAGAACCTGGGGTATCTTCTGAGACTCTGGTTCTTGACATTGTCCCCTGCCCAGCACACTCTGGGTTCCGTGAGCAGTGATACAAATTTCACTGTCTCCATTTTGTCCAACAGAAATTCCTGGGAGGAAAGAAATCTCTGTCACCTGATGGTGCTTTGACACCACTTCCCAGGGACCAAGGCACCATCAAAGCTTACCTACCCTTCCTTCAGCTCTTACAGGCAACCCTGCAAAGGATGTGCTATAGAGGACGGTTGGCAAATGAACAAACTGAGGCTCAGAGAGGTTAGGTGACTTGCCTGAAGCTGCACAGCCTCGTGGTAGCAAAGCTGGATGACTGAGTCCAAGTACTTCCTGATGTGGTTGCTTGCCTATTTTCACTGCTTCCTCCAAGAAGCCCGCCCTGACTGCCCCCAGCCTCCTTCTCTTAGAGGCATTCATTTCATAAGGACCTTCCACCTCTAACTCTTAGCACCATGCTGAGCACATGTGGGCAACTCAATAAGTCTTGGTTGAGTGATTGTTGCAGGAGACCCACGGGACCCCTTGACACCACCGTGTAATTTCTTCCTTTTTCTCTGGAAGAAGATGAAATCAATGTACTGTGAGTATGCAGACATACGTGCCCTTATTGAAAACGACATCATTCATATCACAACGTGAATGTGAATTACAGAGTTTTGCCCCAGGGGATGCCAACGCCGTGAATGGTGTCCCTGGAGCTGTGCCGCTGAGCAGCCCTGATACAGTCTGAAGTGCTTGTGAGGGGTCCTTCCCAAGGAGACGCAGGCTTGCTGACTGTTGGCTGTTGCTATGGCAACCCTGGGGCAGGCAGGGCTCCGCATTCCAGAGGAACTGAGCATCCTGTATTGGAAAGTCTCCACTGAGCTTGCCTCAAGTAGGGAGAGCGAGCTGTGACCCAGAATGAGGCCAGTCTTGAAGATGGCAGCCAGCAGGGTGTGGAAAGGATGAGTCTTGATGACCCAGTGAGCCTCGGATCACACCATGCCTGAAACCCATCCGGCCACTGAGCTTCCACTCGCGATGCCACCAGGCCCCGTTAGGAGAATCAAACCACATCCGAGAAGTGCAAAGTTGGAGGACTCACACCTCCCAATTTCAAGATTGACTACGAAGCTACAGTAATCAAGACAGTGAGGTATTGGCATAGGGTAGACATCTAGACCAACGGAATAGAGTTGAAAGTGCAGAAATTAACCTTCACTTTCACGATCAATTGAGTTTTGACAAGAGAGAGAAGGCATTGCAGTGGGGGAGTTCTTTTTTCAACAAATGCTATTGGGACAACGGATTATGTTTATGCAAAAGAATGAAATCGGACTCCTAGCTCAGACCATAGACAAATTAGAAATGAAAATGGATCATAAATCTAAACATTAGAGCAAAAACTATACATTTCTTATAATAAAATTAGGTATAAATCATTGTGACTTTGGATTACAGTTTTTGCGATAGTTTCTTAGATGTGATGCCTAGAGACAAGTAGCCAAAGGAAAAAAACAGCTCAACTGGATTTTCATCAAAATGAAAAGCCCTTGTTCTTCAAGAATACCATCACATGAAAAAACAACCCTTAGCATGAGAGGAAATATTTGCAAATTGCATATTTGATAAAGGACATACATCTTAGAATGCAATTTTTAAAAACCCCAAATAGGGGCATCTGGGTGGCTCAGTCAGTTAAGCGTCCGACTTCGGCTCAGGTCGTGATCTCACAGTTCGTGGGTTTGAGCCCCGTGTTGGGCTCTGTGCTGACAGCCAGCTCAGAGCCTGGAGCCTGCTTCAGATTCTGTGTCTCCCTCTCTCTCTAACCCTCCCCTGCTCATGCTCTCTTTCTCAGAAATAAATACATTTAAAAAACCCCAAATCATCCAATTTTAAAATTGGCAAAGGATCTGAATAGACATTTCTTCAAAGAGGAGACACAAATAGGCAATAAGCACAAAAGAGATGCTCAAGGTTATTGTCACCATGGAAATGCAAAGCAAAATCACAATGAGACAGGACTTCACACCCACTGGGATGGCTGCTAATATTCTGAAAGACAGACAATGCCAAGTGTGGACAGGATGTGGAGGAATTGGGGCCCTCACACACTGATCACGGGATTGTAGAATCACGCAGCCCACCTGGAAAACAGTCTGGCAGTTCCTCGATATATTCAGTGCAGAGGTACCATATGACTCAGCAGCTCCACACCTGGGTAGATAACCGAGATACCTGGAAACACATATCCACCCAAACACGTGTACACTCATGTTCACACAGCATTATTCACAACACCCAAGAAGCAGAAACAACCCAAATGGCCATCAAGTGATGGATAAGGAAAATGTGGTGTGTCCGCGCATAACGGGATATTATCCAGCCCTAAAAAGGAAGGAAGTCTTGATTCATACTGTGACGTGGATCGACCTTGAAAACACTACGCTAAGTGAAAGAAACCCGATGCAAAACGTATCTCTTGGGGGTGATGAAATGTTCTGGAGAGTAGCGAAGACTGCACAATTCTGGCTGAGTTAGAAATGCTGAAGTGGATGCTTTACGAGGGTAAATGTGATGGTGTGTGAATCATATCCCAATAAGGCTATTATTTCAAAGAAAAGGAAGACATGCTCCGTGGTCATTAGAAGCCAGATGACGTGTTCCCTGTGGCCACAGCATCGGCGTATGACAGATGGGGTGGGGGGTGGTGGTCCCGGGGGGCAGTGAGGGTCCAAAGTGGGAACAGAGGACCCTGCACAGAGGCTCCCTCAGGCACTGACATGTGCCCTCCCAGAGTGCACGTGTGAGTGTAAATGTGTGACCTCACCTGTGTGCGTCTTGCTGTGTTTGTTTGCAGGTGTGTCTGTGTATAGTTCACGTGTCTCGCTAGGTGTGTAGAGAGCACACGTGAATGTGTGAGTGTGTACACCGTGTGTGTGTGTGTGTGTGTGTGTGTATGCGCACAGAGAAAGACCAGGCAGGGCACGTCTTTCCAGCCACCTCCGATCCTACACCTAATGGGAGCTCATCACAAGTTCCTTGAGTGACTACAGAGGCCCCAAGACCTACGGCCCCAGGAGCCCATGTAGCCACGAGGGATGGGCTCATGGGGGCCGAACAGGAATGCACCACGAGCCGAGGCCCAGAGCAGGCTGAGGCTGGCAGCCTGGGGCGCCAGGGCGTCCTCACCTGAGTCAGGTCGAGCTTGGAGAAGAGGTCCACGCTCTTGGGCGCGCTGTGGGCAGAGCGGGAACACTGCTGGCCGCGTTCATGTAGTCGAGCAGCTGTTTCTGCAGGAGGAGGAGAAGGAGGAGGAGGGGGAGGATGGAGAGAAGGGAGAGGAGGAGGGGGAGGGGGAGGATGGGGAGAAGGAAGAGGAGGGGGAGGAAGAGGGGGAGGAGGGGGAGGGGAAGGGGAGGAGGCAGGGGAGAAGGAGGGGGAGGAAGGGGAGAGGGAGGAGGGGAAGGAGGAGGAGGAGGGGG